>NW_026461680.1:0-65052 GCF_021730395.1 Mercenaria mercenaria | reverse complement strand
CTTCTAGTTCCATGCTATTAGAATGAAATATATCGTTTCTAGACATGCGTACCTGTAAACATAAAGTATTATGTGTGAGGTACGCTGTACGCGACAGATTATCTAGAACCTTTATTTAGGCGGGTCGTTAGTGAGTTATACCTTATTGCATATTAAACAACACTGTTAATTTCATGAGGCAACAATGGAAAGTTAAAGAAGTTCTTTATTTATTTACGAATCATAACAGTATTATTTAAAACCTTTACAACTTAATGCCGCACGGTTATCATAAACCAATAGTTGTGCATATTGCATAAAACAAGAAATATAAGAAAAAGAAAATTTACTATTTACCCTTGAGAAAACATCTGTACCAGTTACTGCGCACTTGATGTGTTGCTGAAAATCTTGGTTGTTAAGCAAAACATGCAACAAGCCAGGACAGTCAAACTCATCTGCTCTTATCTTCTGTTCATATCCCGGAGCATTTATGAAACATTTTGCGACAGCCCACGGTTCAGTACACCACTGCTGTGCATCCGTGTTTCTCCAGTATGGTGCTGGAGGGGTTGAAGCATGGAGTTGAATAATTTCATCATAGATGGCGCCACATACTTTGTTTGGACAAGACATTTTCCCGCGGGGATGTTGGCAGTTACAGTACATTTGACCAAGAGGACACTGCCTAGTTTTGGATTGGACATGGTCAGGCTGGAGTGTGCGTACATCGCAAAGTCCACATGTCACTGTCGAAAGATTGTGTTTCTGTTTAACTTTATCTAAGATAGCAATATGCTGCTGGTTGACAAGATGGTCACAGAATGGTTCCAAACCTTCTTTTACGTATTTAATGCCTAGTCCTGCCCTCACCCAGTTCCTGTATTTCCTGTTCTCAAGCTGCGCCCTGTGTTCCATTGTTCAGCTTTATCTGTAATTTTGTAAAAAGGAATCAATAAGCGTATATTACATGGTATTATGATGGCATTCAGTACACATTATTTCGCCACTGTTGCACATAAGAGTTACCATTGATCATAAAATGTGTGGTGAGATGTAACCTTCCAACGAAAGTTTAAGGGAAAACAACTCTGAATTGGCCAAAACATTGAAGCATTCAGCGTCAAATATGAAAGAAAAACTATACAGACCTTTTATCCATACTATTGTTCAGGCAGACAAAATATGATTTATATTTGTTTAAAACTTTGTAAATGTATTGACTAATATGGAGTGTCTACACCCCGTATTAGACCCTGACTTTAAACAAATTGAAAATAAGAGCTCCGCCAAGCGGGGTTATATACACAAAAGTGATATATCGTAGGAAGATGGGGGCAAAAAAAGAGTGTATAAAACTATCGAATTAATTATACGCTGTCATAACACGCAAACATCCGTTGGCAGCGTTGTCTTGAAGATGTTTTAATTAGAAACAGTATTATGGCATTACAACCTGATGCTAAATATGCAACTGTGCTGTTAAGTAAAACTGCCTCATACAATATGAGAAAAACCCTATGGTAAGTCAGCACCCCGTGAAAATTCATTATAACAATAACACACACGGTTATAACTTATATACTTTATAAAGAGTTGTTAAGCGAACTTAAATGTTTTAAATAACGTTGTATTTTATGTTCTGTGCAAACTATCTTATGTTATCGGTGAGATATTTTGAGTTAAGAGCTTGTTTGACAATTATCTCAATGAACATTTCAGTTAAATATGTCAACTCATACACAGAATTTACACCCAAATCGGTCAAAAATTTGTAATGCATAATATTTTTCAATAGTTTGGTACAATAAAAGATAAATATTTATTAATAATTATATTAACTGATCATTTGGCAATTAATAATAACAGATTCAACTATCTTTTGTAATCGTGAGATATTTGAGTTAAGAGCTTGTTACAAATAAATGAAATTTAGTTACATTTCAACTCTACACAGAATTTACACCCAAATCGGTCAAAAATTTGTAATGCATAATATTTTTCAATAGTTTGGTACAAATAAAAGATAAACTACTTTCGATTTAATAATAATATATTAACTGATCTTTGGCAATTAAATAAATATAATTTCAGACATTATTAGATGTTGCTTAATTAAATTGATTGATTGATTTACAAGCTATCAATAAGATAATATATAACAAAGTAAAGTAAAACTATTTACTCATTTTCTGGTAACTCCCAGGACTCATTTCCGCCATGATAACAAGGATTAAAATGGGTTATGACCTGACTTTATTTACTTCCTGTTTCAAAAATACCATTATAGAAGCGCTGGAGCGTAAAGTGTGAACAAAGATATTTAACGATTTTCACTGTGGCTTTTATCTTGAGCATAAGTGTGTTATTGTGATATGTACTTATTCTTTAAATACAAGATTTCCTATGCAAGTTCTTTCGGTTTCGATTCGGATGTTCGTAAAGTACACTGTACAGTAGTTAAACTCTTAAACTTTATATTTTGCGACTCTTTACCATTATTTGATGTAAATATCAGAGAAACTGAGTCACAAAAGTATAATATTTGTTAACAAGTATTGATCAGTGGGCTCCAGAGAAAGATATATTTTACCTCAAAATATTTTAAATCTACTATCCAGGACTCATTTCCGCCATGATGAATCGCAAAAATGTAACAATTTAATACATGCGCATTTTAGGGTGCGGCTAGATAGCCTGGTTCCCGTCGTGTACTAATAGTTAGCAGTTTAGGGGCAGGTAATCCAGACAACTAGAGTGGTTATAAGGTAGTAGGGTACTCTTCGAATTTTGGCCCCCGTTAAGATTTGTAATAATTAGAACTTCATGATTTTGGATGTCTGTAAATTAAGGTGAGAGATGATGATTGTTAATTCTTTAGAAAATTATTTGACGCAGTGGAATAAAACAATGTTATTATTTAGTCGAACATACCGGGATCAATTGAAATATTCCATTGCCGAACATCTGATTTTGTTATGTACTGAAAACGATACGCTGAAGCAAATTGTCTGGAGTTACTATCAAACGCACTATTAACAATTTGCCAATTAAATTTTCGAAATCTAATACTTGAAATGCTATCTGACGTCCCACATATGAGTATCAGTAACTCTAAAAAATCATGCTATAAAATAGTTGTGTGTCTAACTCATCATGTAACAAAATCTTTTAATTTCCAGCTACCTTTCACCTAAGGCAATGCATAAAAACATATCACAGACAGTATACCTAAATCATGATTATGAATTATACCTGACTTTGTTTGAATGATATGTGTTTTACGTATACTATAAAACTTTATTATGAAACATTCTTTTCCATATTCAGTGTAATTCTGTTCTGCGCAAGTAGTCTTTAATAATCATAAATGTTTGTGTTATAACAATATGTTAAAACATTATATGACGAAACAATTCGTGCAGTATTTATCTTTTTTATTGTTCGTTTTTGCTATAAGACAGATAAGACACGAATTAACTTAGAAATAATGAGAAAATACTTTTACATTTTGATAACGTAAACAACTATTTTCGACTTTCGACATTAGGCAAAATGTCAAAATATGAGGTATAAACAGGTGAGAAAACCAATAAAAGCCCAAGTATGCAGAAATTACTTGTATTTACTAATCCCGAATGACCCCTTACTCATAATCCCCTTTAATACCATAAATTCTAAATATTGTTACGGTCCAGCTATGTTTCAACTCGATTAATGTGCGTATCTGTGGTAACGTGTCAACGGCTGCTGGACTCGTACAGTTGATCTGTTATCAAGACGGACTAATATTCGATCACAATAATTACAGAATACTATATTCTAGTATCTGTAATGGTCCTGCGAGCTCGTAGAGGTGATCTTTTACCCAGACGGACAAAGACTTGATCACAAAATTACAGAACACTCAAAATTCAAGCATCTGTAATGGTTCTGTAAAGCTTCTGTAATACTGGTGTAGGTATGCTGAGGGTAGAAGATAAATGCTTAGGCTACTTAAGTGGGTCTGTACCCAGTTATCAATAGAAAGAAGAGCAATACTGTTCCAACTTTACTGGTTTTAATAGATGCCTATACTCTGGCTTTACGACTTGATGATTTCCAACATGTACGAAAAATATGTTCGTGAACGTATAATTTATGCTTCGAAACGGCGCACACTTCTGACGTTCAAAATCCTCCGTAGAAAGAGACGAAGTTTGGTTAATAAATATTATAATACGGCTTTTCTATATAAAGATCGTGTTTGAGTCAGTGACCAGTATTAAATGCGAAAATAATTATAAAATAGATCATCTACGTTTCGAAAAATGCGTATCAAAGTCTAGATATTGCAGACCAGTTATATAGTGTTCTAGCTTTAGTCCAAAGAGGTAAATGAAAAGTCAAACTGGTTTAAGTACCATTTAATTTCGTAAATTACTGTTCTTTAGCCGTAACGTATGCTAGGAAGCTGTTGTAAAACTGACTGCAGTCGAACATTTCCAGCCCTATTTATACTAAATCTAAGGAAACGAACAAGAACTTGTTCGGAAAATGTTCGACGGTTCGTTTTAGTTGACGTCCAGTGTTCGACGTTCGAAAATCGCTCGATTGACGTTCGGAAACGATCAATTTTTGTACAACCAAACCAACCAGAGAAAATACGATCTCAAGCTAAAACTGAATGAAACTTTGATAGAAAATTACTGTTACAAAGAGAAAAGGCTTTCTTAAAATGATTAATACCATGGGATTTCCACCAAAATAAGTCTTTTGCCGAAACATAGTGATTTACAGTAATGTAAACAATACACTGGAAGCAGTTGCTAATGACAACGGAAGTTATACAATCCCATCATGCATCAATGATCATGGCTGATGTAAACATGAAACATACATGTGAATTAACAATAAATGCAGCTTTCTTGCAAAGTGTGCGCCGTTTACGAGTTAAAACACTGGTAATCATTAGATATAATAACATATTTCATAACCCTAACTGTTTATAGCGTGACATTAAAGATTGTTGGCAAAATAACCATCATTTGCATCACAACAACAACAATAACAACATGTTACAATACGAAGGCAATGGTAGGGTATATCATTACCCCCCTCTTACAAAGGCAAAGCTCCTGCTGCCTTACCTACAGACTTTAAATTTAAATTAGATTTTCTGACTAGAAAGTTTAAAACAGAGTAAATAACAATTAACACCAACGACTTAAGCACCCGGTAAAAGTTTTCTGTAACATCAATAGCGTCATAACATTCAACTAATGTCATTTCCTCGAAAGGTTTGAAATTCAATACGCAATACACAGTAAGATTTCAATCAGTTCCAACTTTTGAGTAAACCATACGCGCTGTATAAAAGTTACTTTAAAATAACCGCGAAATCTCCTTAAAGTCAGAGTTTATTTATTCGCTGTTTAAATAAGTTTATATATCACTGTTCAAATTCATTTCAGTTAAACTAACACTTTTTGGCTGTCTGAATTCAAAATTTTCAAGAGTTTCATACGTAAGGTTTCTTTAGGAATTTGATATCAGTTTGTTGTAAATGTTGCGCGAATGTTTAATTTAAAGTTTTTTTACAACACTTTTTAAGGGCTTTGCGTTTTCTTTGCCCTTGGTAACTTTAGTATCCGTGGCGCGATCCTGAGGCTGTTGTGCTCGCTCCATCATTGCGAGTTTTCTCTCAATCCTCGAGAGCTCGCCAACCACTCTATCAAGGGTCTTGTCCTGGCATCTTATGGCGCGAGTGTTGCTATCTATGGCATCCACTATACGTTTGGTGCCATCGTTTATTGCTGCAACAATGGCGTTCAGAGCAGCATTCATTAGTTTCGTCTCGTCCTCCGTCTTCCTCTTCTTAGGTGCAGGTTCATCTGCAGAACTTCCTCTCTCTGGCACCACTTGTGCAGACGTTGTGGCCAGTGGTTTACGTTGCTGGCTTCTTGCATCAGGGGGTCCTCCTGGTTTATATCTATCGGGGTATGTAAATATGCTCTGTTCCCTTCTCGTCCAGACATGGGGTGTTCAAACTTGCGTTTGGCGTCCTGGTTGGCATGACTGGAGTGTACAGAGTCAGGTGCAATGCTTGTAGTTGGAGGCTGGCTCTCCACCCTACGGAAGGCTGAAGTGCAAGATGTGGGTGCAGTGTAGGTAGTTGGAGACTGGCTCTCCACCCTACCAACAGCTGGAACTTGCAGGGGAGGTGCAATATTAATGGTTGGAGGCTGGATCTCCACCCCACTAAAGGCAGGAATGTGCATGGAAGATACAGTGATCGTGGTTGGAGGCTGGTTCTCCACCCCAGGGGCGATCAATGTACTCATGGTAGGTGCGATGCAAGTAGTTGGATGCTGGCTATCAAAGACTGGAACATGCAGGGAAGATGCAGTGTTAGTGGTTGGAAGCTGGCTCTCCACCCCACTAAAGGCTGGAATGCGCAAGGAAGGTACTACGTTACTGGTTGGAGGCTGGTTCTCCATCCTTTCGAAGACACTTGCAAGGTCCCTTGCATTGATGGTGATCAGATCACTCTCTTTCTGGGATCGTGCTGTGCTCTGTGCACCAAAAGGTTGTTCTGTTGACACAACCGGGTAATCACTCGAGCCAACCACAGTATTTGATGGCACAGTACAGGTAGCCGGGATATAACTGTGGCCAATATTTGTTGGGCAATTTGATGGCCTCGTTGACGCTGTAACGTTAGGTGAGACTCTACTACGAGAACCAGTGGGACTAAACACCGGTCCCTGCTTAACACCAGCCATCCAACCCGGCAGCACTAAACCATCTGCTGTTGTTACGGTATCATCCTCCTCCTCCTCGAAGAGGCCATCAATTTCTTCTAGAGGGTCTTCTTGGGAGATCATATGCCTTGCATGCCACCTGTATGAGTCCTCTCGGCTAAGGGTGACCATGTCCTTGTCGCTAACATATATTGGATGCGGTGCCTTTTTCAGGACTTGATTGTAGTCTGGAGTGCCCCTCTTGGATTCTTCATCGCGGTGTCTGGCATATTTCTTGATGTGAGCCAGCAGGGTATCCTTATCTTCGCACCGGAAAGAACATAATGTGCAGTAGTACGGCACCCGATCCATCGGTATATGGGTTTTCAGAATGTGCCCCACCATCCTACTCTTCCGTTCGATCTTACTGCAGTGGCGGCACCGGTATGCTCGTCCTCTGTTCTGGAATTGTGGTAACATCGTGTTCTGAAATTAGATTGGAAGGGCCTTTTGAATTATATGCATTCGTAACTTAAAGACATCTGGCCATTGACTCTTATAAGTGTTTTAACCACCGCGCGCGTGTAACTTGTTCTGCAACGTCTGGCCACGTAGGTAACTCTCACAGATTTGTTCATTCTCGTTAAAATTTCGCAATATTTTATACAGTTAAAGGATTTTATACCTTATAGTTTTTCGTTATACAACAATGCTTTGTACACTTTATCATTTTGCACTGTGAATGTATGAAACCGTTTACACCATTTATTTTAGTAACTTTATTTATGCCATCAGTTTATGAGTCCTTTACATACTCCAGGTTTATATAAATACTCTTTTACAACCTTCACCTTTTACAGTATTTACATAAGTTTTATCCAAGTTTCCCTTTTTATTGTTTGTAAAAATACATTCCTTTAAAAGAACAAATTTAAGCACAAACACAGTTGACACCATAAGTTTATTCACAATGTTTTTTTATACATAGTCTTCCAAAAATATTCAGAGGCATTATTATTTACTTTGTAGTATATACATAAAAACTTATAATACAGTTTTACACTTTTACATAAACATTGAATGTCACTGAAAATATTATATTTAGACATGTTTCTGTTTAAGCAAAGTAGCAGTGCGAGCTACCCATGCAGGAGGACTAGTTCCATCATACGCCTTCAGCTTGTCGTGATGAACGGTCCTTGTTGTTCTGTTATCGTCCAGCTGAATAATGAAATTGACAAGAGAGAGCTTTTCCTTGACGACAAAAGCGCCATCGTAAGCCTTCTCTAGTTTCGGAGAAATTCCGGGTCTCGCGTCTCATGCAGACACCAGACTACATCACCTACTTCGTAGCGGTGGAAAGACAACTTAGCACCATAGATATCTTTGCTTCTTTTTCCACTGGCTGCAAGATGCTTCCTCGCTACATCATGGGCGTGCAGCATTTTGTTTCTCAAATGCCGGACATACTCACTTCATTTTGGAGTGATGCAGTCACTGCCTCAGGGTGGTTGAACAGAGGTCGGCTGGCAATCGGATTTCGCGGCCAATGCATAAAAGATTTGGCGAAAGACCTGTAGCTTCATTTGGCGTACATGGGTGTGCCTCAGCTAAGCATCCTAAGTTAAGGTCCCACTCTTCTTGCTCACCTGCTAGAAACGCCCTAACCATCTTTAGAAGTGCCCGGGTTGAACCTTTCGCACTGACCATTTGCCCTCGGATTTCTGGCGCTTGTCCTTGATTTTCTGATATCCAGCATCTTGCAGAGGTCTTTAAACAGCTTGCTTTCAAAAGCGGAGCCCTGATCGCTATGGATGGAAAGCGGACACCCCCAGTGCGAGACAAAATCATTCAATATCCTTGAGGCACAGGTTTCTGCTGTTTGGTCTGGGACTGCTAACACTTCTACATACTTAGTGAAGTGGTCCGTCAATACAAGAATATACTTATTCCCTCTGGGTGTAATTGGAAACGGCCGGTGTAGTCAATTGCCAAGATATCCCAAGGAGCACCTGCCTTTAGGGATCCCAATGGAGCTCTCGGATTTCTGGGCGGTTTCTTATCTGCCGCACATGTATCACAGCTTCGAACATATAACTTTATGTCATCTCTCATCTGATGCCAGTGGTAGTGCTGTGATATTTTAGCCTTAGTCTTTCTTACCCCAAGATGGCCGGCAATAACCGGGTTGTGCATCTGGAACATGACCTCATCTTTCAGCTGCTTTGGTACTATAAGCTGTAAGGTCTCACTGCCAGTATCAGCTTTACTGAATAGCCTGTAAATGACATCATCTTTTACTACTAGAAGTCCCACAGTGTTAGGTAGTACCTGGCAGCATGACTTTTACCAACCATAGTCTCTCTCCCTGGCAATTGCTGTTTCCTTCCGTGCATTTATCAGGAAACCTATATCGGGATCATTGTGCTGATAATAGGCTATCTTATCAGGTAGCCTGGAGCCCAGCCATGTTTGGACTTTCGGTCGAGTCACAGTGCCACTTCCGGCATTCGATGTGCTTGGCCGCGATTCACTTGTAATTGCCCTTACACTTGAAACATTACCCTCCTCCAGTTCAGTTTTTCCCTGTTTTGTAAGTTCGCCCTCAGCTTGACCTTTGAACTCGAGTGACATGTTGGATGCTCTCTGTACACATTTACGACATGGCCCACACTTGAGAGGTTCGGTCATGTCCACTTCGTGGCAGGTACAATCTCGGGGCGTCTGACAACGTGACAAAGCGTCGCAATGACCTTGCTTGTTACCTTGTCTGTACTGGATCTCAAAATCATACTGAGCTAGTATCTCTATCCAGCGTGCAATCTTACCGCTTGGCTCGCGAAGGCTGAACAGCCAAACTAAAGCTTGGTGATCGGTGCGGACCAAGAATTTCCTACCGAGAAGGTACTGCCTAAAGTACTGTATAAAGTAGACTACTTCTAGAAGCTCTTTCTCCGTAATGCAGTAATTTCTTTCTGCTTTATTGAGCGCACGGCTGGCGTAAGCTATTACTCTTTCGCGGTCCTGTTGTATCTGTGCCAACACCCCTTCGATACCTACACCTGACGCGTCTACATCTAGAATGAACTCGCCTCCATCGTTCATAGGATAGCCCATTATGTCTGGACTTGTAAGCGCCATCTTTAGATCGTTGAATGCCTGTTCACATTCCGAGTCCCATTTGAATGTTGCATCTTTCCTGGTGAGCTCTATTAACGGACGGGCACGCTTTGCGAAATTTTCACAAACCGCTATAATAGGATCCTGTCGCGACAAACTGTTTAACTTGCTTGCAAGTTATAGGTCTTGGCCACTGTACTATTTTTGCGACGTTTGTGGGTCAGGACTCACACCATTTGCAGACACTAAAATGTCCAAGGAATACCACTCGAGTTTGGAGCATGTTACACTTATCGGGCCTTAGTTTAAGTCCAGTTTCTTTGATCCTGTTCAAGACTTCATCGACCCTGTGCATGTGTTGTTCAAAGTCAACGCCATATACAATGATGTCGTCTATATAGACCAAGCAGGTGACCCACTGTAGTCCTTGCAACGCAAGCTCCATAGTGCGCTGAAATGTGCTAGCACTATTGTTCAGGCCGAAAGGTAACCGTGTCATTTCGTAGTGTCCAAATTTGCAGCAAAATGCACTTTTTGGTATATCGGCCTTTTTAAGGGGGATCTGAAAGTATTCGCTCGTCAAATCAAAACAACTGAACAGGCTCGATCCAGCAACTGCGTCCAAGCAATCCTGTACCCTGGGTAGTGGAAAACCATCAGTGTAACAAGGCTGTTGACCTTCCTGTAATCCACGCAAGGCCTGGTAGCTCCTGATTTCTTTTTGACCAACACAATTGGACTTGCCCATGGCGATGTACTTTTCTCGATGACACCCTTGCGGAGCAGTTCTTCAATTGCATTCTTCTCAGCTTCAGCATGGGCAAGCGGAACTCTTCTTGGCCTTTGTTTGATCGGTTGGGCATCACCTGTATTAATAGCATGCTCTGTCAAATCAGTAAGACCTATGTCCCATTTTTAGAGAAGGTGTCCTTGTATTTCACCAGAAGACCAGCCACTGCTCTTTTCTCAACTTCAGATTTATCTTTCGTTGACCTTTCAAAGAGCCCTCTAAGATGGTCAGGGACATCTTCACTAGAAGCTTCGACACACGTTTCTGAGACAGATGATTCTTTCTTGCTACCGGTATTGATACGTCTTATTCTGCACATATTGGCTTCTTCATTTTCATTTTCTTCCTGTGCTACCACACTTACCACCCTGTCAATCTTCTCCGCCCTGCCTATTTCTGCATCTTGCCTTAACACTGCATTGACTGAGCAAGGGTTCAGTACCCTGACCTTGCATGTTGCTCCACTATTGATGTTCACCAAAGAGGTTGCCATCATTAATCGGTGACGCTCCTTAAACATATCGTTCGGCTCGATTATGTATTCAGCAAGTTGGTCTTCATCATCAAACTCTGAGCGTGACACAAAGACGTCAACAAGAGCTTCTGTTTGACCTGGAATGGTTAGGTTTTCTGCCACAACTACCTTTCGTGCCGCTTCAGGCCTCCCTACTTGAAAGCAAGGAATCTCTACCCCATCTAGAACTAAATTTTATTTTGGCTCAGCAAAATATCCGCTGCCCCGTTTTCACCACATCCTAAGACATCATATCCTAGCAGGACGTCATCCTCAATTTCAGCTACTCTAGCCGCCTTGACGACCTCTAGGGTACCTATTGTCATGGTGAATAAGGCCTCTCCCCAATCTCTGATGGCTTTCCATTTGCTCCTCTCAAGCTGGTAGTTTTCTTCAGTTTTGGCCTAACTTCTTCCTTGATTTTGTCATACACTCGCGATGAAATAAGAGTTCTAGAAGCCCCTGTATCAGCCGTGTATACCACCGGAACATCTTCTTTTTGTCCTTTAAGATACACCCCGTCATACAAGCGCTTCACCTTGTGGGTACCAAGCCCTGAGCTCTCTTCACCCGACTCTCCATTAATATGTCCTTGGCCTACAACTTCTACTGGGACCTCCCTTTGGCCGCAAGAGTTGGTCCGTTGGAGTTTAAAGGACTCTTCTGCTGCCCTTGATTTCTTTTATTTTGTCGTCTGCTTCCCCCTTCTGATTCTATCTATCCGGACACTCACGCGCAAAGTGCCCCAACTTGTGACATTGAAAGCACTCAACCTCCTTGCTTCTTCGGTTTTGGTTACTTTGTCTATGGTAGGAGGGTTTGCTTTTCTCTAACTTATCGAGCCTTTGCAAAATTTTTGTAAGGGTATCGTTACTTATACTCTCATCTTTGCCCTCTGGACCTTGGCTATGACCTATCCTTTTCACATTTTTCTATTTTCTGAAAGTGTGGCTCATTCCTAGCATCTCTCTTTTCGTCACTTTCATAATACTCAGGCTTCTTACGCATGGATGCATCATCATGTGCCCTTCTGGTGCTGTTCCGGTTTCTTCTCATACTTCTTGTCTGTTCCAGGTTCACTACGTGGAATACAGCGGCGTCAATAGTCTCAGGCTCCTTATGATATTCAACCTCGTAACATACCTCATCATCGCGTAAGCCATCTAAAAACCTGCGTACTAGGTCCTCGTCCCTT
The DNA here is from genome assembly GCF_021730395.1 of Mercenaria mercenaria. Taxonomy (NCBI): domain Eukaryota; kingdom Metazoa; phylum Mollusca; class Bivalvia; order Venerida; family Veneridae; genus Mercenaria; species Mercenaria mercenaria. The sequence goes on along the minus strand of NW_026461680.1, from coordinate 52,732 downwards.
GTCTTCCTATCGCGAAAACCATGTGCCTTGTCATATAGGACCTTAAGTTCGGCCGCAAACTCCTCGGCTGTTTCCCCTACCCTCTGGTTTCTTTTGCTGAACTTTGCAGCGAAAGATCTAGGTGTTTCTATTACCCTATACCTATTGTGCATTTCACCTACCAACGCCCTATAGTCTGTCAAGATAGTTGGATGAAGCTGCGAAAACACGAACTGAGCCGCTTGGCCGTCAATGCGAGGTAATATTTGATCCAGCCTTTCATCATCCGACCAACCATATCTCTGTGCAATGGCTTCAAATCTGGTTATCCATACTTTCCATTCTTCCTTTCCAGTGAAAGGTGCAATTTTAATGTGACTGCCGTCTCGTTTATTGTGGCCATAGTACCTAGTGTTTGTATCAAAAGGACCTTCATAGCTACGCTGTCTGTTGAGGTACTGTGCTTGTACATTGACCCTTGGATGGAAATCACTAAACTCATTAAAATGTCGGGTTGTACGGGTGATAGGATGATATCCCCCCATACCCATTCTCGCAGGTACCAGTTATACCGGGTGGTGATCGTGATCACCATTCTGATCACTCTGTAACCAGTTGCACTGGGTGGCAAACCCTCACTATGCATGCCCCTAACATTACCGTTGCATAGGGGGGAACTTCGCTAGCATACTGTGAAAATCTCGCATGGTAAGAATAGTTCCAGAAACAGATGCTGCTGTTGACGGCTTCTATACGTATTAGTTGGCCTCCCTTCGGAGGAGTAAACAGTGGCCTACAGGTATTTTGACTTACATCTGTTTCCCTGTTTAATTCTCTATGTGTAAACTGTACAGCTAGGGACTGTAATTATTGTTGTTAGAACTATGTTGTACCCCCTGGGACTGCTTTATACTTTTTAGCTCATTTACTACATCTTTCAAGACACCAGTTATACTACTAAGGACACCATTCATGTCATTGTTTTCAAGACCAGGCATGTCCGGGCAGTCGCGTAAAGTGTTGACACCTACGTCTTCCCGTTCGGTCGTCATATATGAATCTACAGACTGGCTATCTTCAGTACTGTCTTGACTACATGCATCTGTATCCTTATGATTAAAGAATACTACCTGCTCACTGTCATTCGCCTCTAGCGTGTTCATCCTCAGAGTCGAAATTAAGGCTATCAAAAAACTTGGATTCGTATCTCAGGATCCGATTTTAAATTATCAGATCCCACCGCTGCCACCAAAAATGTTACGGTCCAGCTATGTTTCAACCCGATTCATGTGCGTATCTGTGGTAACGTGTCAACGGCTGCTGGACTCGTACGTTATCAAGACGGACTAATATTCGATCACAATAATTACAGAATACTATATTCTAGTATCTGTAATGGTCCTGCGAGCTCGTAGAGGTGATCTTTTACCCAGACGACAAAGACTTGATCACAAAATTACAGAACACTCAAAATTCAAGCATCTGTAATGTTCGTAAAGCTTCGTAATATTGGTGTAGTATGCTGAGGTAGAAGATAAATGCTTAGCTACTTAATGGGTCTGTACCCAGTTATCAATAGAAAGAAGAGCAATACTGTTCCAACTTTACTGATTTTAATAGATGCCTATACTCTGGCTTTACGACTTGATGATTTCCAACATGTACGAAAAATATGTTTCGTGAACGTATAATTTATGCTTCGAAACGGCGCACACTTCTGACGTTCAAAATCCTCCGTAGAAATAGACGAAGTTTGGTTAATAAAATATTATAATACGGCTTTTCTATATAAAGATCGTGTTTGAGTCAGTGACCAGTATTAAATGCGAAAATAATTATAAAATAGATCATCTACGTTTCGAAAAATGCGTATCAAAGTCTAGATATTGCAGACCAGTTATATAGTGTTTCTAGCTTTATCCAAAGAGGTAAATGAAAAGTCAAACTGGTTTAAGTACCATTTAATTTCGTAAATTACTGTTCTTTAGCCGTAACGTATGCTAGGAAGCTGTTGTAAAACTGACTGCAGTCGAACATTTCCAGCCCTATTTATACTAAATCTAAGGAAACGAACAAGAACTTGTTCGGAAAATGTTCGACGGTTCGTTTTACTTAACGTCCAGTGTTCGACGTTCGAAAATCGCTCGATTGACGTTCGGAAACGATCAATTTTTGTACGGACGAACGCTGTCAACCAACCAAACCAACCAGAGAAAATACGATCTCAAGCTAAAACTGAATGAAACTTTGGTAGAAAATTAATGTTACAAAGAGAAAAGGCTTTCTTAAAATGATTAATACCATCGGATTTCCGCCAAAGTAAGTCTTTTGCCGAAACATGGTGATTTACAGTAATGTAAACAATACACTGGAAGCAGTTGCTAATGACAACGGAAGTTATACAATCCCATCATGCATCAATGATCATGGCTGATGTAAACATGAAACATACATGTGAATTAACAAAAAATGCAGCTTTCTTGCAAAGTGTGCGCCGTTTACGAGTTAAAACACTGGTAATCATTAGATATAATAACATATTTCATAACCCTAACTGTTTATAGCGTGACATTAAAGATTGTTGGCAAAATAACCATCATTTGCATCACAACAACAACAATAACAACATGTTACAAACCGAAGGCAATGGTAGGGTATATCAATATCAACTCGTCTTCTTTGTTTACATTTTAATTTGACAGCCTCGTTTTGGTTTTTCATTACATTTACAATTACCCCCCCCCCCCCCCGCCAAAAACAAACAAAAAAACAAAAACAAAAAAAACACAGATTTTTTTTTCTATTTTTAAATCAATCCTCGGCTCAGCAGAAATACCGCCTCTGCTTACCTACTGCCATGAAAATGCCTTCAAATATAGAAAAATAAATGCAAATGTCTCCGTGTCTAGGGCTGCTTACAATGCCATAGCTGGCCCTTAAGGACATAATACATGGTAAAATTAATCCAGAGTATGTGACTACAGGAAAGGCCCCTGCACGTTCTATGTATGACGAATATTTGAAATAGTTTATCACCTGCAAACAATGGCATGGTTACGGATAAACAAAACAACAAACTATTAACATTGCCACTGACTATGCTATCAGATTATGTAAACGTAACAAATCCTACCCGGTTTGAAGGTTTCAGAAACAGATGCCCAGATGCGAAAGTATACAAGCTAAGAAGTATGAAACAGCTTAGTGTAAAGATGGCAAATGAGAAAACTGTGAAAACTTACTTTCACAATCTCAGGAGAACACTAGACCAGTATGATTTACATGACAAACCCCATCTCATTTTAATGTCGATGGAAAGTGTATTTCCCAGGACCATAAACCATCACATATTGTTCATGTATATGCAAGTCTACCTGCAGTCACAACTGGAACTCGCAAAACAGTCACTGTTTTGGGTTGCAGTAGTGCAAGTGATGTGGCTATTTCACCCTATTTTGTATTTCCAGGGAAGCGCACGAACCCTGACATAATGGCAGGCAAATGTGCTGGTGCAGATGTAATAATTAGTGAGACAGTCTGGTCCAATGATGCTATCTTCCGACACAGGATTGGACATCATTTTCTCATATACATTCCAGGTCGCATCAATGAACCTGTTATACTTATGTTGAATGGGCACAAGTCTCATGTTTCTGACATCTTACACTATTTGTCAGTACAATGTGTGCGGGTTGGCATGCAAAGCCTGCACTGAGGAAGACGGGTATATATGCCCTGGATAAAGCCGCCATACCTGAAGATAAGCTTCTACCAGCTGATGTCTACCAGGAATCTGCAGAATGTAGTCAAACTATAGTGGAGTTTTACAGTATAAGGGAGCATTAAAGTTGACAAAGATGTAGGATGTATTGTCTTTAAGAAAGAAAAAGAGTAAGCATTTTGAAAACAAAAAGAAAACAAAATTTAAAAAACAGAGACAACCAAGAAATACTATGAATAAAATAGTATCAGGAAAGGAGATATTAACAGAAAGTGTAATAGAGCAAATGAAAAAACATGAAATAGTCAGAACAAAAGGAAGCCAGAACAAATAAAAATAACGGAGAAGTCAGTTCAAAAAAAAAAAAAAAAACCTCTTGAACAAGCAGTCTAGTCCAACACCTTGCCCTTCTACTGAGAAGTCTATATAGAGATGTACTATCTGACTGTGCAGTGTATGTAATAGACGCCAGCCCATTGAAATCACTAGAAATATGTTAATTTTGTTTAGTTGGCTCAGTGTGATGGTAAAGCTTCTCCTAGACCGCCGAGACGTTCACGTCGTGGAGAGGGAACATATGTCGCTAACTAGGTCAACATGTATATTGTCACGTATATTGTCATACGGCTTAGTTAGCGACACATGACTGACATCGGCGGTAGTGGCCCTAAAAAGAGTACAGCAACCGAAGTTAGATAATCTCGTTGAGCTACCACTGTCGACTACGCATCCTGTTGCCGGGGCACTTGGGTTCGTTACCATCGTTCTCCATCTTCGACGTCTACCGGCTTTTACCTTTGCTTTTACCCGAGCTGGATGTGCATGACTATATATGGTACACGGGCGTGTTCATCTGGCAGGATGAGTCGTAGGGGTGTGCGACTTTTCATCCGACGTTTTTATCAACTACCGATGGATGTGGAAGAATCAACAGCTGGTATATAGAGCAGCATGATCGGCTGGTTCGATTATGCTCGGATTGACCTACGGATTGACCTACGAGAGAGCAGAAGACTGGCGTTCCGGCTGTAACGACGATGAGCAGGCTGCAGGGACAACGGAGATAGCTTTAACGAGATGGCATTTCATCGGCCATTACGTTTTAACACCATGAGGGCGGCGGCGAGGCGAAATGTAGCACTAGAAGGCGTAGTACACCATCATTTAAGTTAGAAGACCGAACTGAAGTCTGCATAATGACGTCATCAAAAGTCGGACCTTCAAGGCTACCGTTAGATGACATGAGAATTTAACAACATTAGATGATCATAACTTTAGACGATAACAACTTTAGAAGATAACAACCTTAGACGATAACAACCTTAGACGATAACAACCTTAGACGAAAACAACTTTATAAGATAATAACGTTAGATGAACATAATGATATTAGACGAATGCTCGCCCATATGGGAGTACCCGGTGGCGAGGATAAAGAAGCGTAAACACACACACACACACACACACACACACACATGATGGTAAACATGGACGGAGTCCCTGTTTACACAAGATACACTGAAATGTTGTCGCCCCATAAATGAAGTTCTTAATGTTAAGATAATCTACCATTGTTACTGTGTGGACTAAGAGGAATAGGCAGTGACTTGTGAAAATGTGAAAAAAACTGTAAATAATTAACTGAAAATAATTACTGTATTTAGTGTTGATCTTAAATGGTACGTGAAACAATTTTTTTTCCTTGGCCTAATTTACAATTCTCGTGAGCACGTTAACTATAAACTTGCACGGAAATGAAAGTAGGTAAAAACTTACATACAAGCATGATTTGTTCTGCACATTTCTGTTTATAGTGTTTCGCACGCTTTGTGCATGTCTTTATAAGAAAATTGGTCAAATATTTGATTGTAAGTGTTGCTGTTTGCTAATTTTATTTAAATATGAAATAATTTTTTGTTGCATCTTAGAACTTTGATCAGACAGGAATATTTTTTCAATACATTTTCAAAGATTTCATATTTGACATAGTGCCATCAATATGTATGTATAGTCAGTATTCATTAAATGTTTTTATTTTAAAAGCAGTGTTGTCTGTTTGAGTGTGTCGCAGATGAATTTCCCGGCGGCTGTCAAGGTGGGAGTGACACGGGCCAATAGACCTGTTTTCTCCATGTTAAATGGTTTCCCCTCATGTGCAGGATTTATAAATAGCATATTCATTTGCATAGATAAAATGACGCACTTAACATTTACTTCCTGTTTTAAAAATGACATTAAAATGATATATCGTAGAAAGTTAACAAGTTTCATAATGGCCTTAACAAAACTGGCATCCAGATTGTATGACAACAAAAAAGAGAGAATCTTTTAGGAATCAGGAATTAATGTTATACTTCATAAAAATGCTTTGAAACTTATTACTGACAGACTGTAAGTTATGGTTACACATAATAATTAGTTGTTTTATTTTCTACTCTGAAACTTTACCCGAGGAAATCTGTCTTAATCATAGATATCCATATTTTACTGTCCCTAAATACAAAATCCTCCGTGGTGTATTGGTATAGACGAAGGGAAAGTTTGTATTGTCCCGGCGGCCCGCGTAAGACTTCCGACTCGGGTATAGTATTTTTTTTTTACTTGATTTGTTTAAAAGGTTATTCTAAATCTAGAGCTCAGTATCTTTAGTTTTAGTAAACTATGATATCATATAAATCTGAAGAGTAGGCAATTTTAGGGTATTTTTTGTCTTTGATCTCCCGATAATTTTGGCCTAGATATTATGTTAAGCTATCGGACAATTATTTTAGCTTTGCCTTACACAAGTATATGATAGCAAGTTTTGATATTTGTCACACATCTTTCCAATGCCAGTATGAGCTAATTATTTCTACTGGTTAAAAAATAGAAATGCCCATAACGTTCAACTTTTCATTTCAATGTAACAGCGAGGCTGCAAGCCTATGGGATCATTATGGCACGCCAATAAATCAATAATTGTTCATTGTGTCCTGAATAGTTTTGTTAGGTATACCATGAAGGGAATTAATCAAATAAAGTATAATGTTTTATTTAATTGGAAAAATTGTGGCATTTTCACTATTCTAAACGCCAATGATTGCTATATTTACCTTTCACCTCCGCCTCATGAGGCGGAAGTGACGTCTGTCCGACCTGATCACTGTTCTAAATGTTTCATCTAGACTTATCATGACATGAAGTACCAGAAATAAATGTTACTTTCATTAGAAGTAAAGATGTGCAATTGTTGTCATTTCCGATGTGTATTGATACTCGTAACACAAGATACGTATATCATTTTCAGTTTCGATTTAAACTTTCCTAAGTTCAGTAGTAAAACTAATGTAATTTATATTGTGCTCCTATAAGCCATCATTTGGTAAAAATATCAGTAAAACTGACTTTTAAAAGTATAATTATGTGTTGGCAAATATCAGTAGATTTTAGGAAAAATGTATATTTTACCTCAAGATATTGTATTATCCAGGACTCATTTCCGCCATGACGAAAAGCAAAAATGTAACAAGTATAGAGCTTCATGCGCATGCGGGCATACATTAGGTTAATGATTCAGAGTAACGTGATATAAGGTGGGCGGGTAGAATGTATTTAATTTGAAGTTAAATCGAAACTGTAGTAGTTATAAACAGGTCAAAACGAAGTTATAGACATGTACTGTTATACGTATGTGGTACTTGAATGTAGGACAAGGTCCCCTTCATATCCGTGTAAAATCCACCCTGCTCAAATTGACAAAGGCGGAACAACATCCCCCTTTTGATTTTATTGAATAAAAGAACATTATAATTAAATCTGATAAATAAATTTAAATTTTCAAGACAAAATGAAATGACATCTTGGACACAAATGCTAATGTCTTGTTGGTATATTAAGATACTTGTTGCGATTTAATCTCCTTTCGGGTCCTTTCAGTTCCACACATGGCAGAAGAAGGTCGTTTGCAAATAAATCCCAAGATTGATTTTGCTTCTAATCGTAGGATTCCTCGATTGTTTATATTTGCTGATGTTTAATATCCCAACCTCCACGCCCCTTTTTTCGCTTGTTAGCTGCTCTCCGTGTTCTGCTTTTTCTTTATATTTTCAGGTACATCTTACCGTGTTATGTGTTCAAGTTCAGCCTACCCCTTCCTTACCTTCAGTCCTTACAGCTTCACATGGAGTATTGGCAGTTTTCATATGTTGATTTATGGAGGAACATTGACATGTTTTCACATGTTTATTTATGGACACGAGAGAACTGTGAAATGTGTATGTGGAATATGTAAACGTTTAAAGTAGTGCAGTAGTTTTTTATGTTTGTTTTTACATTCATCATCTCCGTTTAATTCTGATCCCAGGTTCGGTGGGTAGGTCAGCCTCCACCAGTATATCTTAACGTTTTGTAATTAGAAGTTTGTTTGTTTGTTTCACATATACTGAATTAGGCCTCTGTTCCCAGGGCATCGACATCTGCATTTTAACCATATATTTTATATCATAGCTGTGACCAATTTTATGCCAAACATTCATCGAAACGAAATAAGATATCAACTGCTATAGTAAAATTGGTAAAAGTAAATGTAATTGTCTTGAGTTGTTCTTTTTTGATATTTTCTGTGCAAAAAGCTATCTTCAGTAGGTTGTAATAAATTATATCCAACCCTAATTTTTGCGCAAGTAATGCTGCAACAATTATTCAATGATAAATTTACAATATATACATATTCTTCAAGTATTTTAGAAAAATGTATGTCAAAAAAGAGCAACTGTTTTTATATCAATTAACAATAATTCAAGAGTTGTGTCCCATCCTTATTGTAGATATTTTATTTATTGCTGATCCATGTTTAAACAGACTGTGATAGCGTGAAGATTGCAGCATGGCTGTAAGAAGCTGAAGTTTGCCCAAGTTTCCAGGGTAAGTCTTTTTCATAGAATCCATGTGTTGAGAAATATCAATTGATTCAGTGTCTCACAGTCAAAGACTGAGGTGATTTTGTGACATTTGTTTCGAGGAAAAAAATGTTTTGCACAAAGGTCGAAGATTAGTTCCAGCCATAGATGCCTTGACAGTGTCAGCAGATTCAGGTAAGTTTTGCTCTGTTGTTATAAGCACTACTATATACGGAAAACACATGTTTGATCATGTTATAACATTTGCAGAATCAAATGAAATTCGCTGATGCCGTAACAGGAAACAGACATTCACGAGGTGTAGTCCTAAATGAGTTATAACTATTATGTCTTAGTTTCCTATCAAACTTGTTTCAATCATTCACAGCCGTCGCATATATAAAAAGTGTGTATGTGTACAGTACGTGCTATCACTGTTTACACATCTAAACACTACCCCTTGAAAACAACAGTTGCAATAGTTATATGCTGAAATTAATTAATACACTTTTGGTAATTAATAATAAGTTTGTCGCAGGTTGTATGGAAAGCCTTAGTTCTTGATATAATTCTTTCAAGGGGACTTTATACAGCTTTCAGATTACACTGTATTACATTAAAATTAAGTCGTAAGAAATGCATTATTTATAAGAAGCAAGGCCTCAACGTGGTTTATCTTTTGATTTATCATGGTTCAGACTTCATACCCATTAGCGCGACATGTTAAATATCCAAACATCTGAAGGATTAGCAGTGATATTTCAGACAATAAATCACGAGAATGCCTTGTTGAATTTTATTCTAACAGCTTTGTTGAAATATAGTGATATTTATTATGAACTCTATACATCTGAATTGTAATGACCAGAAAATCATGCAACCATTAGACGTCATAATGTTCTCTCACTGGTTTGCCAATCACCTGTCGTTTATTGCAGAATAAATAATGTTAAGAGTGCTTAGTAATTTGAGATAGATTATTATGAATCTCAAAGGTGGGGAGGGGGGGGGGGGGGGGGGGGGGGAAGCCTAAGGACTATGAATCATTTTATCCCTTGCTGCTTTGGAAATACTGTTTGTAGTGTAGAGTTCTATCATGCGAGGAAAGCATGCAGTTAGTGCAAAAAAAAAGTCTGGTTCTACGCAAACGACAGTCTGGGCCTAAATTTACCCGTGATGTTCTTTAGCTTAAAAAGGGCAGTTTGAAAACTCAACAAAACAAACACTATTGATCTGAATGTATTATTATCTTACGACGATTCTTTATATATAAATAGTCTGCTAATAAGAAAAATGATCAGTTATTATGGAATTGATTCGCGACGGAAATCGGGATCGATCCATCAACGGTAACGTGCGATACCAAATGAGACATATACTATAGAATTAAAAATTGTGTACTTCCGGCACGTGCACAGAACGTTTGACTTCGGATTTCTTTTAAAGAATACGTTTTCCTTGTGCCTAATAAGCGTCCACATAACTTGTCCGAACCGCATCGTCTTGCACATTAGTACAGATATGCATGTATGTAAATAAAAGCACTTAGTGAGCACAGTTCATATAAATATACTTTCCAAGAGATGGAAATTGCCTGTAATCCAAAACATTATATGCAGTGTTGTATTTATTCCAAAATCTAGGGCTTAACGACGAAAATCGGGATCGATCCCTCTACAGTAACATACGATATACTGAATGAGATATTTACTATTCTTTTCAAATATTATAGGATGCATTGACGTCGGATCGATGCCGCGGATCGATTCCGATTGAGGCAGTGTCTTATTTAATATTAAAAGTTAATAGTTGGTGAATTGTACAGGTATGAAAAAGGTAATATATTTCTTTCAGTAAAGTTTTATATCAATAAATTCTAAGATTAGACCGTAGACATTTTTTCGACATTTAGGAATATTCTATCTAATGGTACTCAAGCTGCTTTAAAGGCGCTCGCGCTAGTTTTTTCGGACGGATCTATATTTACCCCAACACCGTGCCAATTTGGTTGTCCAATCGATGTAGCTCATTGCAGAGTTGGAGCGGTCTTCTGCGCATGCCCGAAAGTGATTATCTAATGTCGCGCACGGCAAAAATGCGCAAATTATTGCACGTTTACACACATCTAGTGTATAATATGTATGATATACTGACAAAGAGGTTATGGTTAGTATCACCATGGTTACTAAATATATACATTTAAAGTACTTTTAGTTCAAATTGCTTCAATTCGGCATATACCGGAGTCTGTAATGGATACCGGCGTTCCAACTCTGCATTGAGTCACAACTTTTTCTTATCCCGTACCGTACCCATACCGTACATCCGTATTCGTAAACTATAGGTTTGTTCGGAGAAAGGTGGAAACTTACATCGTTCTATGACATCAAAATACTTCAGAAACACGTAAAATCCGCTTATTAAGAAATCTGCCGTTTGATAATTTGATATATCTCTAAGTCATTTGCTCAAACACTAAAAGAGTTTCCGTGACATTTGCCGAGAAGCCTTTAATCTGTACTCTTTAAACTTAGTGGGATGATTGGCTAAATAGAGTGAATAACACCTATTGCTTTTAAGATCTATATGTTAAAGGTAAAGGATGCGGCAGCCGAATTGATGACATGATTTCTTCCTATAGAAATCCAGAAAAAATGTTTCTACAATCATACTTTCAGCGAGTTTATTCCAAATGTTCCTAAGGTGAGCGACCTTGGGCCATTTGATCCTCTTTTTAAATATATCTGCCTTAAGCTGTGGACAAATAAAGAATACTGTCAACAGTTTGGCTGAATATATGCCCTCAAGTAGATCTACATTTCCAAAGTATAATCTACTCCTATGAAGAAAATAGCGTGTCTTGCTGAGTATTAGGATTTTTAATAACAACTGAACACATCCACAAGCAATATACATATGAAACTTTAACTAAAATACATTAAACTGCAATCAAAAGCCAGCTGACTAAAACTTTGAATTTGCTTAAAGTTATTACAGTGCTAATGAATAAATAAGGCATTAAGGGACGAAAGATCATAGTTTTCGGGCAAACTTAATTTAAAAACAACTTTCACGAAATGCTCCCTATGATAATCCATTGTAGTAACTTGATGTACATCTTTCAGTCTGAAGTGTATTTACCATTCACCAAAAAAACAATAGAATATAGGTTAATCTGATGACCACAGAAAATCATGTAATGGAGTCTGATGAGCCAAGCTTCTCTAAATATAGATCTTACTTTTAGTCTCAAGGTCACTTTGATATTAACCTCTGACCTCCTGACCCCAATCAGCAGAGGTCATCAACTAATCGTGCCATGCAGTTTGATGGCTGTAGGCTCGTGCATTCACCAGCCTCTGATAAGAAATAATAAATAGACCAAAAGTGCAATGTCACTTCAGCTAGCAAAATCAAAGTACAACACCACCAAACTGTTAATCCACTACAGAAAACCCGTGCTAAACGAAATTGAAAGCACACCACACACAACTGTTCATTTGTTAACAAAGAACCAGTTCTACAGAAGCTGCCCGCGGAGCACCTACATTCCGATAAGTCTACGTTTCTCAGATCTGTGGGTAAACGCCCCATCGTCTTCATCCATCATCTCGATAAGCTGAGAGAGATCGCTTGAGTCTATCGGAGCTATAGATATATCTCGTACAGCTCAGAACTGACCACAGTTGTTCAAATGCTCGTTTTCCAAGCGGAAAAAGTTCCATACAAAACGTCTGAAAATATTCAAAATGAAACAGTCAAACCTGTATTAAGCAGTGAGCCGAGCAGCAACAAAATCTGGCCACTTAAGGCAGATGGCTGTTTAAAAAAAAAAGTTGAAAATAGAACAAAAAGTCCAAAGGGAAGTCACCTGATTGACTGCTATTAAAGGGCAAACGGGTGCTTAATACAGGTGACTACTAAGGCAGGTTCAACTGTACATACTTTTGTACTGTACCTCATAGAGTGGAAACACTGTCTGACTTCAAAACCTGGGGTCATGAGTTCCTGCACATCGTACTGATATGGTGAATATTTGTGTCAAGTTTCTTCGAAATCCTTCAAGGGAATCAAGAGTTACAGAACGGAGGGACACCGGCGTCATAACATAATACGTCCCTTTGGGCGTATAAAAAGCAAAATGCTGCTACAGTATCAAATAGAAAGTGTATAAAAATGTCTGACATTATTTCATTTCCTATTTACACAAAAGAATGAAATATTTTCAATAGGCAAAGTCATTTTATACACGCAGAATTGATTCATTAACTTTTCTTCATGTTATATTATATATACATTTCTGTGGTTTACACAGGTTGACTATTGTTGCAACAACAGTTGTTAGAGAATGACCTTGCATGGATAACTACTGTAACTTTAAAACATGAAGGGGATTACAGCAAGAGTGAGTTGCTTTGCAAGCAGAATAGTAGTAACAAAAGAAATAAGAGAATCTATCACTAGTTGGAGGTGCGTATTACAAAATCTGGCTCTAGGGTAACTGTTTAGGCGGTTACAAGGCTCTGTCGAGTTACAGCAAATCAGTTACCCCTGAGGCAGATATTTCCATCCGCTCCTTCAACTAGTGATAGTCTTTTTCTTGCATGTCATATTCTTTAATTAATAGAAGAAATTAAGTAAAATGATGCTTTTCTTTTGAGCACTACTTTATCATAGTAGCGAATGAATTTACGTATTCGTTCATAAATTGCAGCACGTAAGTAATCTTACACCCCAGGGTGTAAGACGAGTTTTTCTAGCATCAGCAAAAACACGAGAAAATTCTGTCTGGCATGCAAGAAAACACTTTGCTATTAAGCATACCTGAATATTTCCAAAGAAACCAGCAGTGTGCGAAGTATTTCACTATGTACCAACAAACCTTCGCCTATTGATAGCGTCAGGGACCATATAAATCGTAGAATAAAATCTTCAACAATCGCAAAATACTAATAAGCCTGAAAGTAAAAAAAATAGTTTGTTTAACTCAGAATCTCCAGAGATTAAACTTTACTTGGTAGGCGTATTACATCTACTTAGTAAAACGAACATGACAGCTTGAGTTTGAGTCTTAGATAGGAATGTTATTGAAATAAGATCGTGTAAAAAACTATTTTCTGAGTCAAGAGGTGTTATGGCCTATATAAATTCAATCCAGACCTTGCTTGGAGGAGATAGGTATCCGACTAGTAAGTTTTCGAAATTCAAGTTTTTTTTAAAGTTTTAATCATATTAAAGGTTTTTGCAAGGAACAACATCAAGCTCAAGGACTTTTCAAGGTCTGTGCAAATACTGTAAAAGTTTGGATTCCTTGCAAAAATGATAGTTACTTTAACACCATAAACGATTTCCTCTTTCACCTGCACCTCATACAGCAGACACAATCCAGAGATAGAAAAGTGCATGTGACTGTCTGTGCTGGTCTCCATACAGTTCTGAAATGAATAATTCAATAAGGAGCATGGCAAAATATCAACAGACAAAACATCGACACAACATTTCATCGACAAGACTGAATATCGACGCAACAAAACATCGACCCGACTACATACCGAAAGACAGTTGGTCGAAATATTGCTTCATTTCAGGAGTGAGGAGTTAAACATCAAGATTCGTATATGTACGAACTAATGTCATCATCCTGCTTTTATTTTTAACAAGCTGTATATATTACTGCTCTCACTCCTTTAACAACATGAATATCATGTATCATGTAACATAGCAACATACTTTTAACAACTGCCCCGACCTCCCAGTTATGATCAGAGATTGATTGTTGGGAGTATCTCCGTAGATGTAGATGTAGATCAATTACCACATGTGGCTTATAGCTTATATTAAGACTATATACTATTAATCAGAGTTACTTCTCTTATGCTTTCGGTAACTTTTGCAAAAAAGATTGTCGGTGTTTGTCAGTTTTTGTCTATAATCATTCCATGTCTTTCTCCTGTTTAGTTTTGTGGATCTTTTGTAGTGTCGCTTAAATGTAGACGAAAGGCTGTGTAGTTGAAATGCCGTGTTAATGTTTTGTCATAAACCCATTCAATATACTGTAACACCCTTATTTTTTGTGGATTGCAACTTTTCATAGAGTTTTAGGTTTTTGCGAATCAATTAAATTTAATCTCAATGAAAAAATAAAAACTTCCATTTATCTTAATGTTAGAAACCAATGAAAATTACATCCCTATGAAATTGCCGTTTTGGCCAATCTGTGAGTTCAACAAGAGTAACAAACTTTTGGAATACATTGTCTATAACATGACTGTATGCAAAATATTCAATTGTTCATCTAAACAATTTTCTCAAAATAACCTAAATCTAGTCTTGTGAAATAGTTCATATTTTTAGTAATAAAATCTCGCAATAATGAATCTTTAAATATAACTTTTCTGAAAAAAATCAAGTAACTATGCTGTTGCGGTCACAGACACTTGGGGGTCAGCACCCCTCCCCCTCCCATGCCGCCCCTGACAACCTTCAGGCAATACATTTTTGTTTTTTAAAACAAAATGAGCACATGTCTTGATCATCCAACGACTTCTGTTACCATTTCAACATGTTTGAAAAATTCCCATACTCTATCAAAGTATCAATGCTAAAAAAAACAACAGTTTTTCTGAGCATATTTCTCTAGCATATAATGGGAGATTTTTTAAACATACTGAAATGGTAACAGAAGTTGTTGTATGATCGAGACATATGTGCTCAGTTTGATTTAAAAAGCGAAAATATATTGGTTGAGGGTTGGGAGGGGGACATGTTCTGACACCCAAGTGTCTGTGGTTGCGGTCAGTGTTAGGAAAAGTTACACAATCCTATCTTGAGGTGATACACAGTAGAGAAAAAGGCTGTTAAGAGTGGTGTTGAATATTTTCCTGCATTTATCACATGTGGAAACACTAGTTTCGTGTCTCGGTAACGCCGCAAGCACTGGGCGAATCTGAACCATGCTGGTAATATACTGACAACTGTCCGAATTCCATATACATGCTTTGTACAAACTTGTGGTTCTGAAAAAAAATATAATATTACAATATATGTAAGTACAGCTATAACTGTCTAGTAGAATACTTCATAGGATCACAACAATAATGTCAGATATTCATTAAATGTTTAGATCAAATAGATTAATTCCCTTTTACGTTGCTCCCCCATTTGCAGAATTTTAGGGGCAAATAGATAGAAAAATCAAAGTTTCTTCTTAAATGTAAGGTGCTTAAATATATAGAGGTATGTTTTAATAGTCCATAATAAAATATCACGTTATTTTTGTAGAATCATAGTTTTTAACTAGTTTTTCGTTGAATTTACGTATACTGGCTAGGGTCCTACAACTGGAGTGAGACTGGACACTTTTGGAATATTTTTCACGATAACTCGGAAAATAGATATATTTATTTTATGCTTTCCAGTGAAATATGGAGTTTTCTCAGTGAAATAAAAGTGATAATCCACAGTTTTGAAACAGTAGATTATCATTTTTATTTTTCACTGTTTTTGCCGAACTAGTTCCGGTTCTCCGTCGCGATTGAAGTCAAATTGTATACCGAGCGTTATGAATACCGGGGACCATAATGACGATGACGTTGTTAAAATGACGTCATTTGTGTTATGCTTTCTGCTGACCTTTCCCGCGATTTCGATGTTTTATAAATTATGCAACAAAAGTAGAGTTTTACACATGAAATAAAAAGAAAATTTGTTTGTGTCAGTGCAATATCAATTTTATTTCACTCGTGAGCACCAAAAAAGTCATTTTCACTCGTGGCTACGCCACTCGTGAAAATATCAGTTTTTGATGCTCACTTGTGAAATAAAATTGATATAGCACATTCTCTAATCAGCCCCTGTGTCTATTTTTAGAATGACCTGATAAAACCCGGGTTTGTGGTTTTATGATTCGGACAAACATTCAGAGAGATGTATGTTATTTATATAGACAGAATGAATGTTATGTGATGGTTGAATATTGTTTTATTCATTATTTTTTCTGTTTAAGAACTTAAATGGATTCAGACATGTCCTAGAACTCTGTTGACTGAATTACAGAAACATTTACTATACCTGATGTTATTATAACATGCAGTAAACTGTTTTCACACCAAATTAGATTACTAGCATATCTTATTAGTGTTGAAATTTAATTAGATTGAATATACTGAGAGCTATGACATTAGTTATAACAAATAATAATTCAGGAAAACTTGATGAATAAAAAATAACATTAAAAAATTGGTTTTAACTAAGATTATCATAAAATCAAATCACATATTGTTCTGTATTAATAGCTCTCTATCATTGGTGAATGTAAACAACAGATGACACCAATAGGAAAATAAACCATCTGTTATTGAAGCCTTAATTAGATTGAAATCTATATCAATTATAAAATACATATTAATATGAAAGTTACATAATGTGATCTATCAGTATAAAACAATTTTTCCTTTTTTGAGAACCAGAGTGGGGAGATCATGAACAACTGTCTTAACTTTGTAAGAATTTTTTTTTTTTTAAACTAAAACATAATCAGTATTTTAGCCAACTCCAACTCAGTGTGACCAATCCAGATGTTGAATGTTTGATCTCAGTGACAATTCGACTAGAGAGAGTAAATCAGAAATAATTTGTTCTGGATCCAAATTTTGTGGGGAAGTTGTATGACAGTTTACATTACTTCAGAGACTCATGATACATAGCCTAAATAGGACTAAAATGATAATTATGCTGCAACAAACAAAAAAGAAAAAAAACCAAGTAGAATCTGTCAGAACAAATGTTACAAATTTATATATGTAACAAAAATTAAAAACAATATATTTTTTTGCATATATTTTACTATCATTCAAGATTATATAAATAATTATTATGTGTAAAAGTTACTAAATTCAAACTTAATTTTCCGTCTTAAACAAAAGTAGAGATTGTAACAAAATACAATCCATTTATTATCAATAACATCGTGGAAAATAATAGTTTAAAAGTTTGTCCAGCACCTTTACTAGGTACATTCATTACATAGCTTAAAATGGGCTATAAAATTACAACCCATTAATTTTTTAAGTTATACTATCGTATATATATAAATCATGCAGATGTTCTTCTTTTAACTGTCCATTTCGCCAATTGTTAAGACATTTTATAAGCATTTCTTTTACAAAGAATAAGTCTCATAAATATGTATCCATGATCAATTATTACATATATATTCCATTTAATATGATTATATTAAAAGATATGAACAAAATGCATCAAATATTCAATCATCTCAGTTAATATGCATACTAGTGCCTTAAATATAAACAAATTTTGCAACACTGGCCAGGTACATCATTTACTGTGAGATAAGAATGTGCAAATGCAATCCTTTCAGTAATTAACTCTGTGTGCTATAGAATTCTACTGTCCGAAAATCTCTCTGCCACGTGTGTTTGTTACTAATAATAGGGATGACCGCATTGAGTGTGACGTAGTGATACCTGTAATCTGAAAATGTGCTATTAGGGCTGGGTACCGCCTTGAAAATAATACCGCGGTATACCACGGTTTTTACCTAATTACCGCGGTATATACCACGGTATACCACCATATTTATCGTAAGACATACAGCTATGGTAGTGGTCATAAAAATATTGAAAAACTCTCAGAAATACTTAATTTATTATGAGCAACAACGAAGACTAGTTACTTGACTAGAATTAAAGAAAAAGATACACTGGAATATTAACTTGACTAATGACTAGTTAGATTAATGACCCTTAGTATTTTTTACCAGCGTGTATTCGTCGGAAGACGCCATATTGTCTCTGGGGAAGCACTGTGTCACATGTATATAGGTCGCGCTTGTTTGAAGTTCGATTCGTGCACCCGTTTGATAAACCAGTAACGTTTATGAAGGCTTCGTCAGATCGTTTTCAAACAAAAAATAATAAATTTCGACTCAACATTTTCCATACTATTTATTTCTTTTTTAATACGTGCAAATACATACTGGGATATTTTAAACTATCATCATTTAAACAAGAAGTCGGGACTCTCCGAATTTACCAGACTCAAAGTAAAAACAAGTGCGACCAGGACGTCATCCATCTATACGGAATAATCTGGAGGTTTTCGAAGGTTTTGATTGGGGATCACGCGGGCTATCATACATGTTCAATTGCACCATTGGGTGGTTATTTTTGGAAACTAATAATAGTAGCATGGGAATTCCAGAGATATAAATCGGAAAATCATGCATGGTGTCAATTGCTGTTACGAAAGGCTACATAGACTATGTAAATTAAAAATAAACAGAAGTAGGGATAATGTTGATAAAATACCGGTATTCCCCGATGGTACCCCGGTATCGTACCACGAGAAGATGGTACCACGGTTACCGGTATACCGGTAATACCGCGCACCTCTAATTGATATTTCACTGAAACAAACAAATATCCTCTATCTAGTGGTTGAAATTTCACGTGAACAAAGCTAGGTTCTCCTCCTAACTAAAAAGCTAATTTGTTTACTTCTAAAATTAGGTCAGGTACTTTTTCGAGGCCTGCACAAAGGGCCACCGAATCACGTTATTTTAAGGTCTTCTGGACAGCGAGTTGTCACTATTGATTTTCAATTTACATTCAACATTGAATTAAACTTTATTTTCAACCAATGGAAAGTAGTCGTACAGTATCTGAGTCCAAGAATTGTACTAATTACCTCTTGAATCTATAAATTTGATCGTATCTCTCCCAACCAAATCTTTTAAAATTTCACTTTTCGAAGCGAATATAATATTTTGATATGAAAATGTGTTTTAGGGTGTGTAAAAGTCATGCACTAAATTATCAAAGCTGTATTTCCCTGATATGAGTGTTTACTAAAAGTCTCATCTGCTTACCTCAAATTTGCATGGGACCTTTAGACTTAATGGCGGGACCTCACGGAAATACTGCGCATGTGTATCGCGCCACTTCCGACTTCCCCCGACATGTAAACATGCTTCATGAGCGCAGACAAAATGAAATGTAGCATTTTTTGTAAAATACTTAAATTTAACTGTTGTAACTTTGCCCTGTTGTTGAAAATCAAGCATCCATTTGATCGTAAACAGATTAACAAGATTAAAGACTGAAAAAAGCGTTTACAGGACTGTCCGGTTTGGTGGTCGTCCGGATTTGGTGGTAGCTAGCCAGTAGAATGTCATAACCTGTTTTCGCGGTTTTCTAAGTTTCGGATAGATCTGAAGAATTAAAGGAAATTACTCCTTAATAGGCATCACTTGCAAAATACATCCCGGTATAATTCAGACTATTATTGCGTAATTCAAATATTATAGTATTTTGTGATGTAAGTTTTGAATACCAATTTGTACTGATGAGATCTTGAATTCTTAATAATAGGCCTTATTATTATGAAATTAGGCGCTGCCTATCTGATGGGAAAACCAAGTCATACAGAATCTTATTTCTGCATTCATTTTTCTTTTTGATATTTTCAGTTTTGACAGTAAGCCTGACGGTTTTGCTCTTCAACCTTTTGTTATGAAAATTATGAACAAAGGCAAATGTTTTTAAATGTTTAGAATAAATTAACAAGATCAAATCATTTCTTCAAATGTGTCAAGACTAGACTGATGACGGAAAAATCGCTGGGTGCACAGAATCTAGTCCCAAAATGCACCAGAGGCCACTAGTCCATTATATACATTCGACACTATGGGCTCCAACGATCAATTTGCTGTCAATTTGTTTCTCTAATACCATTTTCTGAATCCGGGAATGCAAAGTTTCTTTTCAGTTCATGTACACGTAACAAATAGTTTTAAAAATACACATTATTTAAAGTGATGTCACTTTTTGAATTTCCGGTGAATAACAAAAAAACAAAGAATATTCAGTTCTTTCCAAAAACCGTTACATTATGATTCAACCAAATAGTTTCCTTTGTCAACCAGAAAGAAGCAATTCTTATATCTTAATATTGACAGACAATAAACTAAAACAATAGACAGTAATATGTGATTTCGTTGAGCCCAACAAAGCAGTTTCAAGCACAAATATTAATGTGGAATGGTGTTCCAATACTGGCCGATATGAAAATGTGCCACTGTCACATTCGGGAGAAAAGCTCCTGACACCACAATTTGCATATTATTTCAAGGAAATAACAGCCAACCTGTAGTAAAAGTGTTGTTACATGGAACTACATTCTCCGATTTTCGAAAAAAGTTCCATCAATAAAAATATAAGATAAAATATAAATTTTACTCACGTATTTACAAGTAGAAACGGGCGATAGCTGCACCACGGAAATGTCGATAGCTCTTTTACTTATCACCACAATTTGGTGGTGGGGCTAGCGTTTAGTAGCCGTGTATTTTCACATAGAATTAAATATTGAGGATTTATCTAATGAGCACCTGTATTGGAAACACAATTTCAATACCGACTGTGTATTGTAATAATACTAAACTGTTTCAGCAGTGACGTGTCCTTAATCCTGTGTAACGTAACATTCAGCCTCATGGTATCAGTGCATTTAGATTATGTGGGTGCAACATGAAGTCAGACGTGACAGTATTTATACATAATAGCAATCTTAGAAAAAATTCTTTTAAAACTTAGTTGCTATCTGCCGTAGATACCCATGTATAATGCGCACACGTTTATAATGCGCACCCCCGATTTTGGCCCAAAATCCTGGGAAAAAAACATTTTTGGTCAATTTTGAGGTAGATGGAAAACAAAAGTAGAGTTTACATCGACACCGGTAATAAATTTCATCTCCGCGGCGGAGAGCAGCATCGGTCTCGCGGTACTATCGATTTTTGTTTTCTCGAAAATAAAACCAGTAAAATATTGTTTTATTTGTTGTTTTACTTTTTAATTAACTATTTTGAATAAATAAACAGCAGCTGATTCAATATTTCGGAATGGTATCTTTCAAAATGACATGAGCTTCTCAATTCAAACCAATAACAAAAGGTGTGATAGTCTTTTTGTCACGATCAAATAGCCAATAATTATCGGCAGTTAACGTGTCACCCCGTGTCAATTATGTTGTTCACAGTTTGATCTCGGTTAAAGATAATTTTTGATCTTTAATTAGTATCATATTTTTTGTGATTTATTAACATTTCTTTCATCAAAATACTTTTAAATTTATATGAAATTAATTTTGTTTGAAAGAAAAATAAACCATTCGTTCTTTTACGGAACATAACGGCAATCTTAGATTTTAGCGGTGACAGTAAGCGCGGGGAGTAGTTTCCCTTTACCCAAATGGCGAACATCGGTAACATACTTGTTTTGAAGTTGGAAAATTGTCTATACCTGTGTATAATAATGATAGTATGCGCACCTACGATTCGGGGGTGGTCCAGGGGTTCAAAAAACTGCGCATTATACATGGGTAAAAGGCTGAGTTCTCTTGATAAACCAACAGTGCCCCATAAAAATAAAAGTTGTGTTATCATAATTTAATGGCAATATCTGGTATTACAGATTATTTTTATGAAGTTTGATGTTCTATTAAGTTATTAACACAATGTCAATTGTTCGCATTATTAATGATAATCCATAATTCCTGAAAGTAATATCAGTTTGTTATGATTCTTAGACTACAATAAAATTAAAACTCAATTTGGCATTTTTTTTATTCTATTAAAGAATATTATAAGATTCTTTCACTGGTTGTAGGTGCAGATGGGAATATCTGGCCTCAAGGGAAACTGTCTAGTTCCGGTTTTGTTTTATCAGTTGCAGCGTAATGTTATGATGTTTTTGAAGTGTATTATCAGAACAAAGAGAAACTGTCAAGGTATTGGATTTTTATTCCGTATTAAATTATGAAATAAAATATAAATTACTCGGGGATTTTTTTACCATTTCAAAAAAGTGGGGCCCAGTCAGTTGGGAAAAATGGCACGTAAAACCAGAAAATTGGGAAATTTCAAAAATAAGGTCATTGATTCTTTCCCTTTTGGGAAAAGGTCCGGTACCAGATAAATTGGGGAAAATAGCAGAGTTTTTACTCAGATTGGGAATTTTTATAGTTAATTAATAACATCATTTAGAATGCTTCTTCCTTTAATTCCATGTAAATATCATCAAACAAACTGTTTGAATGGTTAAATCATGGTGAATGTCAATGTACCTAAGTTAATCATGGCAAAAAGCCGAAGCCATGATGATGAAAAGTAAAGAAAAAAATATTACGAACCTTTAGTAACACCGACCTGACGGAATATCTATAAATTTGTCTTTATGAATAAAGAAGGATAAAATGATTTAATAGAAAAGGACCTTTTTGGAAAATAAAATAACAACATTACCCCCAAAAATGAAGTCTATTTTACTCCGGATCTTATGAATCTTTGTTTTTCTTTCTTAAGTAATTTGATGTTTTTTTTGGTCCCTTTGGTCATTTTATAGACCCTCCTCAGTTTATATAGACTCTTTAGAAGTAATTGACTTCTTCAAATATAACAAGATAAGATGATGTATTTTCCACAAATAATAAATAAAAACGGTATCCCTAAAAAAAGTAAATAAATTATTCAATTTTTGTTATGTGTTATTTATTTTGCAGTTAAAAATGGTTTTCTTGGTCCGTTTAGCAGTTTAGTAAGTAGAGTGAGCATTTTCAAATACAATAAGTATATATAACTGACATATTCTCATATGATTTATTATACAAGATTCCATCAGCAACATTGAACTATATTTTGGACTACTTCACATGTACATGTAAACCTGAGCAGTAACTTCCTGTTTTCGTGGTACAGTAATCAATCCACCACCGGTGTTTCATTGTTTCGGTTTCTTAACATCGTAGTGTCGAATTTCCACCATCGATGTTCCGATTTCTCAACGTCGTTGTCTCGTGGTTTCAACAATACTTAATTTAATTAGTAGTCTGTGATGGTCCCATGGGGCACCATACATACTGTTATCATTGCAGCATAGAACGAATCTCTGCTAACATAATATCTGCGACACTCCTTTAATAATGTTCTGTTACTTTCATAGGTATTTGTTTTTGATTAGATATTCCGACGATCCGTTGTCGTATTTAGGTAAAAAAACTACCAACTCGAATGTAAACCTGTGCAATTAATTTCCTAGTAACATGTATTTGTAGCACTCTATCAAAATTTCCACAGTTTTATCATATGCCAGATAAATAAGCCGGGTAAGAACTATATTCTCGGAAACACATCAGAAGTACATTTTGGGTTTGTGGGAGTTGGGGAGCGAAGCGCAACTTTCTTCTATAAAACGTAACATTCCCTTATTCTTTTGTATAGCAAATAGTTCTTTATGGATATGGAAATAACATTATTTAGGAAGAGGATATTACAGAAAACCAAAAAATAAAGCCAGATTTAGCGGTGTTCAGCCTATAGGCAAATTATTAGTGCCGGTACGTAATAATATGCATTTAGTCATTATGAGGAATTATTTAGGCAGAACTGGTTAAAAAAACCGTCGAGATAAGTCAATTGTATTTTCCTGAATTGCACACACATTATTTAAAGTTTTACGAAACTATATTTTGAACCATAGTTAGGCATGCCGTTGTCAGGAACAGCAGGCAAACGGCCACTTTTGGACTCGCGATCCTTTTCGGTTCAGCGCCGTGTAACGGCAGTTAACTTGGATTCTTTATCAGTACTATTCTGTTTTGCATTCGCATCTGCCAACTTTTCCACTAGAATCAGAGATAAAAATCAAGTTATTCTGTCCGAGATACAAACTTTTAACAAGTTATCACGGAAAATATGCGCTTCGAATTCTCAATCCCACGATTCAAATATCAGTGCTCTCCTTATTGATTTAAGCGGGCGGGTTATACAAAATATTGCCGTGCATTAAAGTTTCAAAACGTTTTACAAACTAAGACAAAAATATTTTGTACTTCTAACGCTTTTTCTGCATGCATAAAATCGCAATGTCACAGCTAGTAACGTCAGTGAGTATATATGTCTTACATTCTCAATCTTGACAATAAAAAGAAATCAATCACAATCTCAGATTCCAACAACTTTTAAATTTGATTTTCAAAAATAATAAATAAAATTACCTACTTTCTGTTTGCTTTTCTCAGCTTGTCGTTTAGTCTCAGCAATATCCTAAAACAGGTTCATTTTATTTTGAATGAAATGATTACAAATTTGAACAACAGAAAAATGCAAATATGGGTTCGAAAACGTTCTCTCAGCTATATGAATTTTGAAAGAGTGTGCGTTCACCATGAAATAATGTTAAGCGATATATCGAGAGATCAAGTCTTTCTAAGTACATACAGTAGGACTTGTAGCTCTAACATTTGACATTTAAAGTAATATATTTTTCATCTTAACTTATGTCATCGTACCTGCTGATGGTTCGTCTTTAAAATTATTTAAAAAATATAACTGTTATGATTACTTCAACTTATTCGTACTCTATCATGTATATCTGAGATAGAACATCGACCGTGATATAAAGTTTGGAATTTTCTAAAAAATTATTTCTAAAATTTTATAATGATCAGGAATTTTGAAAGTCTACGTTATTATCTTTCTGCAGAAATGCAGCTGACAGACTAAAGCAATATGCTTCTAGCAATAGTGATATCATAATTATCATCCCTTTCTATGAACAAAGATTACGTATTATTTTGGTTACTTTTAACAAAAACAACTATTTACTAAGTATGTTAGTGGTTGATTTTGCTTAAATTAAGAAGCTTTTAATTTTTTTCAAAACTGTGAAAAACAGTGTATAAAATAAAAGAAAATACAAAACTATATAACCTTTAACAAGACGTTGTCAGAGATAACTTTTCAGGAGTCAAAATATGTATGATATTTTTGCTGTATTGAAGTCGAAATCACTTTTTGGTTCCAGTTCAATTAGAGACAAATAGTTTCATTCTACATGGCCTAGAATAAATTTATTTTAATATTTTTACCTCTAGCTGCAACTTCGATTCTTGAAGCTTTTGCTCTAGTTGTTCTTCTGCTTCTACCTTTTTCCTCGTCAGTTGCTTTTCTATTTCGATTCCTTCTTGTTCGAGTTTCTTTTTTGACTCATCTTCTTTTATCACCAATTTCTTCTCAATGTTTTGTCCTGTCTGCTCGAGTTCAGATTTAATAGCTAAACCTTTCCCCTCAATATCATGTCTTTCTCTTTCAGCTGTAGTCCTAAGTTTGTTTCCTGCATTAGTTATCGTCTGCTCAAGTTCTTTTTCCTTTTCCTTAACAGCAGCCATCGCAACACGACGAATTTCAGCCTCGTCTGTAGTTGATATAATGAAATCTTCCTGCTTTAGCTGTAAACATTGACCTAATTGTGTAAGAAGATCAAATGTTCTAAAAGCGCGTACGCCTTCAAAGCGTATACGCGTACAAACAAGCAATTATGTTTTAAAAGAGATGAGATAAGATCCGTAAAAGGGAATAATAATTCAATTCCTGTTCACGACCATAGAGTCATTGCTTTACCTTTTATTGAATTAAAACACATGTTAAATAAGAAAACCAGTCTCTGTTATCGGTTAGTTAATTAATATGTGTGCGAAATATATTTTTCATTTTAACTTATGTAATCGTACCTGCTGATGGTTCGTCTTTAAAATTATTTAAAAAATATAACTGTTATGATTACTTCAACTTATTCGTACTCTATCATGTATATCTGAGATAGAACATCGACCGTGATATAAAGTTTGGAATTTTCTAAAAATTTATTTCTAAAATTTGATAATGATCAGGAATTTTGAAAGTCTACGTTATTATCTTTCTGCAGAAATGCAGCTGACAGACTAAAGCAATATGCTTCTAGCAATAATGATATCATAATTATCATCCCTTTCTATGAACAAAGATTACGTATTATTTTGGTTACTTTTAACAAAAACAACTATTTACTAAGTATGTTAGTGGTTGATTTTGCTTAAATTAAGAAGCTTTTAATTTTTTTTCAAAACTGTGAGAAACAGTGTATAAAATAAAAGAAAATACAAAACCTATATAACCTTTAACAAGAATTTGTCAGAGATAACTTTCAAGAGTCAAAATATGTATGATCTTTTTGCTGTATTGAAGTCGAAATCACTTTTTGGTTCCAGTTCAATGAGAGACAAATAGTTTCATTCTACATGGCCTAGAATAACTTTATTTTAATATTTTTACATTATTTCACGTTGGATTTATGCATTATTTTAAAATCTGAAAGCGCGTACGCCTACAAAGTGTATACGCGTACAAACAAGCAATTATGTTTTAAAAGAGATGAGATAAGATCCGTAAAAAGGACAAATAATTCAAATCCTGTTCACGACCATAGAGTCATTGCTTTACCTTTTATTGATTTAAAACACATGTCAAATAAGAAAACCAGTCTCTGTTATCGGTTAGTTAATATGTGTGCGAAATAATCATGGTTTGGCTGATATGACATACATATTTCTAGTAATAAATTGTAGTGTAGAGTGCACACTAAGAAATCTACATTATTTCACGTTGGATTTATGCATTGCCACTACTAAATACATAAGGTGACCATTAAAGTTTGATCACTTGCTATTATCGATTTGCTTAGCCCGGCGGCATTCAATGTCCCTGAATTGTGAAAATGTATATAAGATCAGTTTCATAAACAAATACATAAAACTCCACCGTGAATGAAACTGTAAAAATTGCTTTAACATAAAACATATATTTGTTTTAAGTTCTTTGTTTTGATAACATAAGAAATAACTATAATTTGACAATCGTTTTCCTATTCAATCAACTTTTGTTATTATTGAATGTCTGGTATAACAAACTTGTGTAATCAAATGACTTTCATGCGTATTCAATAATGCTTGAAATATATCTTGCCGTGTTAATTTGACTTTTCCTAACTTATACCAGTTTTGATAAGATCATCAACATCAGACTTGACGAAGGTTGGTCGTATTTGCAAGAGTTTTGGCCAATAGAAAATCACACAATTTATAATTATGACAAATTTATCATTCATCTGAACAACATTTGCTACAAGTTTATATATTTACGAGTTCATCCGACACCTGCTGACTATTCACGATAAAACTTAAGACCAGGTCTTCTCTTTGAAACTAACCAGAATGCTGGAATTCCGTTTTAGCCCGGTTTTCTCATAACAGCTCAGCCGTGTTTTGTATTAACTCTACCTTTTTCTCATGTTGTGGCCGTTTATTTAATAATGTGTATAATATTGAAAAGTCATAAAAGAATCTGATATATCATTCAAAATACTTAATACACTTTTCCCTTCGGACTATTTAACAATACGAAGTGTATTACATTCATAAATGAACAATAAAATTGTATTACCTTCTGAAGCTTTTTGACCGCAGCTTTAGATTCTTGCCTGTGTTTAATTTCTATTTTATCTTTCAACAGTTCTATCATATCATCAATATAACTGTTAACCGCATTGTCTTCTAGTTCCATGCTATTAGAATGAAATATTTCGTTTCTAGACATGCGTACCTGTAAATATAAATATATCATGCAACGCCGTATCAACATAAATTATTTTGTGTGAGGGTACACAGTATCTAATAGATTATCTGGAACCCTGGCTTATTTGGGTAGTTTGTTAATTATACATTATTCCATTAAAAATGTAAAGTAAATGACATGTTTATACAACTTTATAACTTAATACCACAGGGTTATCATAAACCATTAGTTGTGTATATTTCATATAACAACATAATAAGAAAAGACGTCATATTTACCCTCGAGAAAACATCTGTACCAGTTATCGCACACTTGATGTGTTGCTGAAATTCTATGTTGTTAAGTAGTACATGCAACAAGCCAGCACAGTCAAACTCCACTGCTCTTATCTTGTGTTCATATCCAGGTGCATTTATGAAACACTTTGCGACAGACCACGGTTCAGTACACCACTGCTGTGCATCTGTGTTTTTCCAGTACGGCGCCGGAGGGGTCGAAGCATGCAGTTGAATAATTTCATCATAGATGGCGCCACATACCTTTTTTGCACATGAAATTTTCCCGCGTGAATGTAGGCAATTACAGTACATTTGACCGAGAGGACATTGCCTAGTTTTGGTTTGGATATGGTCAGGCTGGAGTGTGCGTACATCGCAACGTCCACATGTCACTGTCGAAAGATTGTGTTTCCGTTTAACTTTATCTAAGATAGCAGTATGCTGCTGGTTAACAAGATGATCGCAGAAAGGTTCCAAGCCTTCTTTCACGTATTTTAGACCTAGTCCTGCTTTCACCCAGTTCCTGTATTTCTTATCCTTAAGCTGCGCCTGGTGCTCCATTGCTTAGTTTTATCTGTAGAAATGAATCAATATGCGTGTATTATATGGTACTACAAAAGCAGTCAATACACAGTTGGTTAATGTTGCACCTAGAGTTATCTCTTATCATAAAATGCAGTGACCTACCAATGAAGATACCGCGGGTACAATTCTAATTCGGTCAAAACTTTATAGCCATTATAAAAACAGTAGGCAAACGATAAGGAAATCTAAACAGGCCCTTTTACCAAAATTCTTATCATGCGAACAAATTATGACTAACATTAAGTATATTTGTAATCGACAATCAACATGCACACTTTTCTCTTGGCTTACACTTAACAGTTATTTCATGAGTCCTGGTGAAGTTCTTCTAGAACATTTACAAACGCTTCAAATTTAAAAATACTTAAACTTTATTCAAGACATTTAACAACTTTTCATATTTTTTTGCAAATATTAAACTTTAAGGTTTTTACATATAATGTACATTTATGCTCTCATCGAAGTAACTTGGTTTACACATCATTTGAACTTAAATGTATATCCAACAATTCGAAATAAAAGAATTCAAAAGTGATATCACAATACGTAACACACTACATATACAATCTTGTTCAATTCATCATTTCATTTTATCATTTTGAAAATGTTTCAGATGCTTTTATCATTTAAGCTTTTCTCAAACAAACTAACAAGATTTAACATTTTAAAGTGGTGACACTATGCGAATTTCGGGCATTTTTCCAATTTAACAACTGCGAAAAATGCCGAAATATTACATGGAGAATACGACAGAGAAAGGTGCCCATTAAACATCCTATTGACTAAATATTGGTCAATTCACTACGTGAAAAGTATTAAATGTGGCGATATTTAGAATTTTTAAATAATCTTCTAGATAAATGGAAGACGTATGACTTTTTCAAATATGTCGGTAATATGTAATGAATGTTTATATCGTACCGACTTTAAATAGTAAGTAATGTGTATTGTAAATATAGGGAATAAATTTTACATTTGTTTCTGTGAGTGGTACAAATGGACCAAAATATGAAATCTGCTCCTCGGGTATGACATAACTAATCATATATATCTCTTAGGAATACATTTTGGATAAAATTTTCTGCAATAAAAATGTTTTTATAGTAGCAAAACTAATCTAATTTTGATTATGGAATATTTATTAATTGTTTATTTATAACTTGTGCCTGGAAATTGCTAGCAGTAAAGCGCGCATGCGCATTCATATCCAAACATATGAATACACAACATGGTAACCAACAGCGTTGTACAGGTAAATCCGTCTATAATCATTGATAATATTATACAAGAAGTCGACACTCCTTCCGAATTTAAGTTTAAACTAAACACGTAACGTTTATATGTTGACTCATTTCCGCCATGACGATAAACAAAATCTGTACATTTACGAATGTATACGTACATAGAGTTTCAATAGCATTGTTTTTCAAAAGAATGAAATTCAATGTGGTAATGATTCAAATTTGCAAATAGTCAATGGAGTTTCGCATTGAACGATAATTGACATGTGCGGTTTTTAGTATCCATTATGGAGTTTTTGTCATACATGATTAGATATTTTTCAAGCCTTTACATATTTTAAGCATTGTAATATGGGACACCTAAAAAAACAATTTCTATAAACGCTAGAAATTAAGGGACACAGGGACATAATGTGCTGTTAATAATATAGAAGTTGAAACTCTTACTTAAAATGCATATAAAGTAACCATAGAAATAAATCAGTTAAGGACTATTAAGATACTCAGATCTTAAAATTCTCTTCTCCGGATACAAATGTCTAATGATCAACCTTTTTGCCGCTTTCAATAAGAAACAATAATTAAGTCTATAAAAAGTTTTTGCATTAATTTTTGAAATACAGTCAGCAATAAATCTTGTATTTTCATAGTGAAAATGTTTTGGTACACAGCCGCAATTGAACGCGGAAGAACGTGGTTGATAATATGTTAAGACTTATTATAATGGTACTTCATTAAATGCTTAATTTATGTATGCGCTACTAAGTGCCTGCTAATCCTACTCATGTCCGAGCAGCTCAAAGCGTACAAAATTGCATAGCTATCAAATATTACATGAAAACTGTAACGCCATAGTGTTCGCCGATGTCATTATGTTTCACACAAAGTTACGCTGGCGGCTTAAATTGTGTTAAACTCTTAGAAATGTCAAGAAATAACAGAAACAAAATGCAAATGTTAAATAATATTGCACTCGTAAAAATCAGATTTTGTCAGTGACACTTGAGTACAAATGCAAACACGATAAAGGTCGGTTTGACTTACTCAGGTCAGATTATCTTTTCTGCCCTGATTCAACGTGCCTGATGGGACACCTAACAAATGGACCAGGATAATGTTTAGCGCGGAGATATCACTTTCAATACAAGTGTTGTTGAGGTGAAAGTTTTTCAGCAAATTGTGCATTGGAGCGGGATCGATTTGGTGATTGCGGTATTATGGTTTGGGGTATGTTTATGACGGGGTAAAACAGATCTTTAGGCATAGCATGCAAACTGAATACCCAACGTTATATTGACGACGTTCTTCGTTCTGCTTTGCAATAGCATCCTGCGCATTTTGGATCTTTTTGGATGGAGAGCAGAAACATCATGCTATTTATAACATTCATATTAAGTACAAAGTTTCTTTAACATTAAATCATGCGATTCTTTAATATAAAAGTTGAAGAATCATTATAACAATAGCACATAAACACAAAACATACATTTCCTTATTATGAGAGCTGTTGAGTGAACTTAAAATTGTTCAAATGTCATTGTAGTTTTATGGTATGTGCGCGATATTACTGGTTAAGGCGGGATATTTTACTAGCTTTAACACATTGATTGATCAAAAGCACTTAAATATATTTGACTTGATATAATGGTATTTAATTTATCGATTTTATTTACAGGCTATTTAAAAGAGTGTTTAAAATAATAAAAAGTTAAGCAAAAACATTTTACCAAGCCTTTCGTTAATTCCCAGGACTCCTTTCCGCCATGTTTACATGCAATAAAATGGGTTCACGCATGTGCAGAATTTATAGATAGTAAATTACATAGATACGACGATGACGTACCTGCCCATATTAACTTTCCATTTCAAAAAAACTTTAAAATGACATACCGTAGTAGCGCTTAAGCGAAAATTGTAAACAAAGATATTTAACAATTTTTTTAGTGACCTACACGTATTTATATCTGTCTATCTATCTAGTTTATTATGAAAGCGAATTCTATGAAGAGTAGTCGATGAAGAATTGTTTCGACATTTTTTATTTAATATCTTTAAAATTCAACAATATCCTAGTGCAAATATTGTCATTTAACACTACACGGGACTGACAGCAAGTTTTAATGCTTTCTCTTAATAGTGCCCTATACGGCTAAATGTAGGTTTAGAGATCCAATCACTGAATTTAAATTGATTTAGCTACTGCTGGACCGTAAAGGTACACCAAAAATTCAATAATTTCCGTACAATAATTTGTGTTAATATGATGTTATACAAAACAACTCCGCCTTGTGCGGACAATCGGTTGCTAACGATTTCACGTCATGCCGACCTTATCAATTTATTATTCAGCCTTTTCACGGTACAAAGTACTAAAATTTGGTGAAATTTGCTTATCTACTATTGTTTTAACACTATCCAGGATTCATTTCCACCATGACGAAAGCAAAATATAGGTCTATGTATACATGCGCATGCATATGTACTTCGGGCATAATAAACTTGTATTTCAAATGAATGTAAAACTAGAGTTGTCACTGGAGTGACGGGTTATACCCCACAATATGGCCTTGTCACTAAACTAAGCCAATGTCAAAGCCGAACTTGCTTGACCTTTGACCTACTGACCTCAAAATCAATTGAGGTCATCTGCTGGTCATGACCCTCTGAAGTTCCGTGATCCTCGGCCCAATCGTTCTCAAGTTATTGTTCATAAAAGGTTTATATGTTCCGGGTCATTCTGACCTTTGGCCTATGGAACTAAAAATCGATATGGGTCATCTGCTGGTCAAGACCAACCTCCCTATTACATTTCATGACCCTAGTTCCAAGCATTGGAAAGTTTTTTACACCTGTGTACCAGAAATTATTTAAATCGGTCAAGCTTTTCATGGGTTATCATTTGGAAACCATGAAATCCAACGGACCGACACACTCACCCCTATATACCCTCCACCACCAAACTTCGTTTTGTTGGGGTATAAATAGTGATGCATTAGTTTTATAATAGGTTAGTCAAAGCGTATTAGCCGGTCATTATAAATCACTTAAATGTGAAGTAATTGTAAACTTATGATATGAAATCCGTCATATGATACGTCTTTCGATTTACAGTCTTTCGTTGTTTTCATTCATATTATCATAATGTCGAAAATTAGCAAACAATAAAGAGAAAATGAGAATTATAATTATAACTATAACTGTAACAGCGAATTTAAACATATTTATGATTAATGTTCTAACACTTTCAAGATTTTCTTTTATATGAACATAGAATGGTTTTACCGTTTGTTTTCTTGTCGCTTTTAATTAAATCATATTTTATTAATTTAAAAAAATATGTATCATAATAAGTACATGGAAGCAGGTACATGGAAGCAGGTACATGTAATTTGTTTAAAGCAGATGAGTTGACCCACTTAAAACCATGATTTATTTGCCAACAAATCACGCAAAACTAACATATATTTCCCAACCATATGCATATTTACCGCCAATTATGGGCCTGAAGTTTTAGTGTCGGACAACAACAATATCTTTGAATTGTTCTTTATAAAGATGTGATCTGTTTGAAATTTGTTTGTTTCATGAATATCTCATGGTTAGAACACGCTTCTATGAAACCCTTGATCAGTTCGTAGTACGAGCTAAATAAAATTAGAGCATATCTCAAATTCGTAAAAATCATGGAGTCTCCTTTGAATCATAGCTTAGTTTCAGTGTATACATTTAACTGACAATTACAAAAAGACTTAGGTCAAACAGTGCCTTCAAAGAAAATGAGTTATAATGATTTGATGAAATTTAAATGATCATACTGCATGTTTTATAAACAATAATTAATGTTTACACCAGGCAAAAAATGATGCCTAACAGACAAACTTAAAGAAAATCGGTCGCACAGTCATAAACAAATAGGGATGTTAGATTTACTTGCTAAAACTTTTTTTCATGTAAAACATAATCAATGATCGTAAAGCATAAACAGTTAGAAGGACTTATCTTCACATTATAGGCAAGAAAAAAATCTTTCAAAAATTCATAAAAATTGACTACTTTGAAAGTGACTAGTGGTACTGGCTCACTGATATAATATTTTTGTACGATTTTCTTATAAATAACCAAAACTATTGTGCAGAAGGTAGTAAACCATTGCAACTCTTCCGAAAAGAAATGCGGAAAATTTGCATTCTTCTTCCATATTTTGCAAATATTTAACGCTTATTTTCACTCAACTTATCAATGTCATGTATACATCCTATATCAAACTTGGTGGAAATGGTCATGTTCAACAATTTCATCCAAACTGCGGACGAGTAAATTTAAGACAAAGTTTGATGACAAGACTAATACAATTTTAGGAGGTGCTCAGTTAAACTTAGTTTGAAAAACGTATAGAAAAATGTCCAGGGATCAGAAAGTAATGAGCATCAATTCCATCAAACAGTTCTAAAATATCGACTTGACGTTGAACTTATACGGATACGAGAAGTGTAAAATTCTTTGATAAATCAGGCAACGATCAAGTAATCTGTTGCAATCAGTAAATGTCAAAAGCTCATAGGCAGATGGAATGTTGATTAAATTAAAGTATATGGCAGTTCCATTACTGCTAACATATAAACAGGTCCAGTACTGGTGTGATACAGATAGCTCCAGTACTTGTGTCATATAAACAGTTCCAGTACTTATGTCATATAAACAGCTCCAGTACAGGTGTAATATAAACTGCTACAATAGTGGTGTTATATAAACAGCTCCAAAAGTGGTTTCATATAAACATCTCCAATACTGGCGTCATATAAACAGCTCCAATAGTGGTGTCATATAAACTGATACAATAGTGGTGTTATATAAACAGCTCCAATAGTGGTGTCATATAAACAGCTCCAATAGTGATGTTATATAAACAGCTACAATATGGTGTCATATAAACAGCTGCAATAGTGGTGTCATATAAATATCTCCAATATTGGTGTTATATAAACAGCTCCAATAGTGGTGTCATATAAACTGCTCCAATAGTGATGCTATATAAACAGCTACAATATGGTGTCATATAAACAGCTCCAATAGTGGTGTCATATAAATATCTCCAATACTGGTGTCATATAAACTGCTCCAATAGTGGTGTCATATAATCTGATACAATAGTGGTGTTATATAAACAGTTCCAATAGTGGTGTCATATAAACTGCTTCAATAGTGGTGTCATATAAACTGCTCCAATAGTGATGTTATATAGACAGCTCCAATAGTGTTGTTATATAAACAGTTCCAGCACTTATGTCATATAAACATCTCCAGTACTAACGCTATTATAGAAAGCTAAAGTAATGGATCCAGTACTTGGTGTCGTATATGCATGTACATACTGAGTCTCATAACCCTGGTGGGACTTGAATTCGTTCCGGTTAAGCTTTTTGATATTACGGTGTGATCACCACTCACTTTTTCTCTTATTAGAATAAAAGAAAATAGTTTTTTCTTTTCATTCTGAGTTTTATTGTTTTATCAATAAACTTTATAAAGACTTTTAATTTCAATTTTAATGTATGTAAGTCGCTTTTTAATCTACTAGCATCATTGATATACTTTCTCTAAAGCGCATCACAGAGAAACATATAGTTTCATAAATAAGTTGCTATATAATTTTCAGACAAGTTTCTTTGTTTGTTTTTAGTTTATCGCCGTTTTTCAACAGTATTTCATTTATGTAACGGGAGGAGGGGCTCAAAACCTATCCAGTGTTTGTAGATTGTGTACCAGTACAAACCTGTTCTCCGCAAGTAACTGCCAACTTCCCCATATGAATCAGAGGTAGAGGACGAATGATTTCAGACACAATGATTTTTATCAAATCGTCACGGAGAACATTCGCCACGTCCAGGGCTCGAACTAAGGACCCCGAGATCCTAGATCTTTAGATCTGCGTTGTCCCAATTGAGCTAAGCGGGCGGGCTAGACAAGTTTCAGGATCAACCTCTATTCAACGAACAAATTCCAGCCAGCCAAACAGTGACGTTCTTCAGATGTTGTACTGTACAACTAACCTCTCTGAAGCATCCAGCCAAGTAGGGAAGACGGGTGTATTATGACTGCTTAAGACAGGTGGCTGAATAAGACAAGTTAAAATTTGAACAAACTTATTTTGGAAGCGGCTGACTGGCTACTTAATCAATGGTTGCTAAATACAGGTCACCGCTAAGAAAGATTTTCCAGAGATTACACTGTATTTTTCAAAGACAGCTTAACAATATCACTATATCAATAAACTGAAGACTTCTTAATATGTATAAAGATGGTCATTTACTCCTAATTGAGTGTGAACATTTTGTTACGTTTACTTTGTGTATACTAAGTTGTTTATTATTTGTTTTGCAAAAATTAAACGTCACACTTTCTGTGAAAATGATCAATTTTTGATTCTGTCAAAACTGCAACATATACACATGTATCTGAACTTTAAAATAAAACAAAAATAAACAACGATAATACCGATATAAAACATTTAGTATGTAGGATGCGTGAAAATGTTGTTGTATGTAGGATGAGTGAAACATGTTGCTAGATTATAAAAAGGGTAAAAAATGACAGATTAATAATATACAGGCGGTCAGGCAATAAATAAAATTGCGTTCTTAAGGTTTAGCAGTATATCACAAAACAAAATATTTTTTTTTAGAGAATGAACAGTATCTTGATACACAGCTTATCTGTCCAATACATGTTTTACTTTTCTGTCCCACAGAGTTGGATACCTAAAATATTCTGTTTTACCTAGTTATGTAAAGTTTAAACACTCGCACGATGTTGCAAATGCATCAAAATGAAGACATGTAACAGTTTTTTAAAAATGGTGAGTTTTTAAAGACGCTGGACTGTCCAAAAGTTTGGCCCCTTCATGTAGTCCCTTTCCGGAATTCAATAAATATATGAATAAATTGACAATGGTTTTGTACAATAATATAAATGTTTTATATGCTGTTATATTTTCATGTAAAACAATGCTTTCTTTCTATGATTTGATGACGTTCGAACTTTGTTTCTCCGAAACATGGACCTATACCTTAAGGATGTATTTTGACACTTACAGTCGGAATTTTCCGTGGGATTCCGTATGGTATTTCGGAACATTTTGGGCGTTACGTTAGCGAACAAGAGCTAACAAACGGGAAATGCCAAACCGCATACGATTACTGAACAGATTAGGTCGATTGTCACTCAGCGTCCAAAACGAATGCGTTAAGACGTATAAAACGCCTCTGCTCTTAGTACTTTGAGACCGAACTTCTGTACCCACTACATGGACTCCCAGTGAGCTTTATATGTAAGGAAATTACTGAGAATTTAACGTTTTAGAAAATATGCATTTAAATTTCCAGAATTGTTCGGTGTTGTTAGCTTTATTTGGTTCGAAAGCAATACAGCTTGAAACTGGTACAAGTACAAGTTTACTTGTAAGCATTTTTCTCAGTTGTGACTGAAAATGAATCACATATTTCTTTGTTGATTTTCGTTATAGGATTTTTTTTTTCGTTGAACAATGTGCATATGCCGTTCTTTTGCACTGATATACACGCGAATAGCGCCGGGAACCTTATCCGGTTGAAGTTGTTACACAATATCAGTTTATTGTTTAGGATGATGAAAAGAGAAAATGCTGTCATCGAAAATAATTGAGCCACACCATGAGAAAACCAACATATTGGGTTTGCGACCAGCATGGATCCAGACCAGCCTGCGCATCCGCGCATCTGCGCATCGGCTGGTCTGGATCCATGCTGGTCGAAAAGTCACTATGTTGGTTTTCACATGGCGCGGCTCAAATTTTAATTATTTGCTACATCCAAATCTTGAATATTCGGTGCGGTTATATATAGTAGGAAGAAATCATTTTGATAAATGAAATTTAAAGTCTGATTTTCTTCTTAATTTTACTACAAATATTTTGGAAGGTTCTAGACGGTTTAAATGAGATCTCACATTTTCAACACATTCCAGTTTCACCTTTTCTTGCTTTTAAGTCTCTACATTTATTAATCCCAGGCGTCACTTATATGAATAACAGAAGATGCCGACAACCAGCTAAAAGTTTAACCTAAATCAATCATTACAAAATGATGCATGCTTTTGTATAAGAAGTTATATATTTTTATATAAAGAGTTCGCAGCATGTTTTGCTCAAATCTATTCCTTCATGTTCACAGAAAAAAGATCTCTTTTAGGTCTGAATTTAGCACTGATGGCCAATATTAACATGAG
This sequence comes from Mercenaria mercenaria, assembly GCF_021730395.1. Classification (NCBI taxonomy): domain Eukaryota; kingdom Metazoa; phylum Mollusca; class Bivalvia; order Venerida; family Veneridae; genus Mercenaria; species Mercenaria mercenaria. Next base: position 14,321 of record NW_026461680.1, on the reverse strand, counting down.
TTAAAGCGCCACCACCCGTATGAAGCAACATTTACCAGAAAAGAACGTCCGTATGTTGTTCTTTATAAATACGCCCCAAATAAACGGATATTTACCTTATAATCCATTACCATTTATAACTTGTCCAAGTGAGAGTAAAAGCACGCGAATAAAAACGCCCAAAAAGGATATCCACGGTCAGTGGCCGCGATCTTATTTCTTTTTTATTTATTAAGTAATGTGTACTGGAAACAAACGACCATTCAAAAATTTCGAAGCAGTTAAACTAATCTGTTCAAGTAGCGGTTGCAGAAATGAAAAGAAAAAAGAATAAAAGCAATATGTCTTCGTTAAGAATTCGCCAACTTAAATAGGTATGCAATATTTATATGGTATAGTGTACAGTAATAATATGCAGTAAACTGCACCGATGAAATGGTGTATCAAATAAAACTTTACATTTTTGTTTAATTCTCTCGATAAAACTGTGAAAGAGTATTTTATGTTTAAAAAATGCAGACGAGAGTCCAAGGATTTGGACAGCGAGTGTGCACGTGCAAACATTTCAATGTGAAATCTGCATTCTTTGAATGTAGATTTTTCATGAAACACAAAGAAAAATACTCATTCAAAGGTTTTTGAATAATAGATATACATTGTCTCCCCTTACCAATATCGTTGAGAGAGAAATACTCGTCTGCTTTACACATAAAAATGAGAACGCTATATCTTTGTGGAATATTGTATATGTGTGGCAGTGTTCTTTGAATGTGGCCTTTTGATAGTCCATATCAATCTATAGTTCGATTTTCCAGCCTTATATGCTTCAAAAGTTGAGTCAAAACTGTTTGGTAAAATGAAAGTGAAAATAAGTATCCTACTTTTTTAAAATACAAGGGAGAAAGCTCTTTCAAGTTGTTTTGAATCGTAGATGAAAGTTGTCCGCGTTTACCAATATCGGTGAAAGAGAAATACTCCTCTGCTTTAGACATAAAAATGTAAACGCGCTATTTTAAAGAGTGAAAATGATTTTAAGAATGCAAATAAATAGCCGAAGCCGAAGAAACTATTTCTTGCATGTTTTGTTTGCTTGTTTGAATTTTTTAGGTGTAATCATTCCCATAAGGAATGCTGTATGCGTGGCTGCGTTCTTTTAATGTGGGTATTCCTGCTGTCGTTTTATAAAACACAAGGGAGAAAACTCTTTCTAAGGTGTTTCGAATTATAGACAATAGTTGTCTCCCCTTACCAATATCCATTAGAGAGAAATATATTCTGCCTTAACGATATTCATATCATGCAAAATGTAATGATTTTCCCATAATGTTATTTGCGATCATTTCAGATGTATATGCGCTGTTCTTATTTGATTTCGTGGTATATTTAACTTTAGGTGCGTTTGTGAAAAACTCTTTATGAGGTGGTGATATCTTCCTGCCTTACAGATGATACAGAATATCATACGGAAGTTACATTACATTTAATTCATGTTTTCTAAAAGAGGTCTGTCTGGAAATTTGAAATAAAATTGTTTTGCATCAGACTGGTAAATTAGCTATCCATAATTTCCATTCAAAACTTGTGCCAAATATGTTTCCTTTATCCTTTCAGATGATCGTACTTTTGTGAGAAACTGATATACTTCCTTTTAGCTTTAAACTTGTAAAAAAGTATGTATAGAATTTATAAACCCATCATATAACATATAGAAAAATATAGCTTGTTTATCTTGCCTTTAAGCGACGTAAAATAAGTTTACTCACCATTTACGTCTGGTTTGTATATTACGTGCAGTTTTTAAAGTTTAAAACTATTGTGAAAAATTCGTGCAACCGATAAAGAAAATGTATAAACTCTAATGCTGTGGATTCGACGAAAAATTTACTTGTTTGATGTGGCGTTATCACAAATATTCGACAATAATTAATTTGTCTTAATAGACAGCCAGTTATAAGCACCACTTATTACTTACCGACGCCTTTGTTAGTCAGGGGTAGACATAAATAACTTATTGATCGCTTTTAAGAGGTCTGTGATAATTACAGGACCTGTTCTATTATTTACAATACAATAGAATAGAAGCATGAGAAGTTCGTGCATGTCATTACAACAGTATAGTGCAGTCGTGGGTGACTGCTTCGCACAAAATATATAAACATGTTTGTAAGACGGTTCCAACTGAAAGGGAAGAAGCATTTCATAAAATATTTTGATTGCAAAATGTAATACATATTTGTAGACCTGACCAACGTATAAACCAGGCCAGTCTTTTTTATAAGTACAACATTTATTAAACGAAAAGTAGATTAATTTACAATCACCCGTTTTTAGATATAATTAATTGTACATAAAATTGTATCTTTAATTTTTTTCTAAAAGATACTTTGCAATAAAATTTAAACATTCAAATTACTTTTCATGACATGTTCCGAGATTGACTAGTATTTGTCTGTTAAAACGGTTCTACATATAAAAATTGGCGTGAGGTGTCTTCCAATGCTTTGTGAAACTGAACATAAAAGATAATAACAAGTGATAAAATTGCAAAAATACAAACACCACAACTTTCCTCAGAGCATTAATGACAATTGCAACGATTTTAGAACGTTTTACATGAAGCATAAATTTCAAACTGGTAATTTAGAAGAGATCCAGTTTTACTATCCCAGATATTCTTTATATCTTTTCGGTTTTGTCTGAAAAAAAGGATTAACCTACATAACAGTTGAAAAATGTTTTCAAGACATCAAAGTTTTAAGTAAAAAAGACGGGTGGGAGATTTGAGAATGTACATTCCTTAAGTCAGTGTTCTACATTCTATGTTAGAATTTGTAGGATTACATTTACTACACAAGTGACTGACAACCCAATTATCTTTCAAATGGGCATTTTCTAGGATGATCTTTCATACACCAGTGAATGTAAATATTTAGAAAGTGTGTTTTGATGAGTTTCAGGCAGTATTAAATATAGTAAAACACTCATTAAGGGTCAAATTTATAATAAGCTGTTAATTGCGTAAGTTACATAGAAAACTGATATATATATATCGTTAAATACATATTCTATACAGCATATATATGTGACGCACCATGACATTTTGGGTCCAAATTCGGCGTTACGTCATTTGAGAAAACATCGATTAAAGTTACGTCACAAAAAAATGGTGGACGTTACCACGTGTTCGCGACAATTAATGCATTTCTTGCTTTCAATAATACTCTACCTTGCCACAAGAAGAAAACGAAGTGACATTTATAAACATTTCCGTGGTTTGCAATTCCGTTTCTTTAAAAAAATTAAATGATTGTTAATTTATCGCCCTTTGAATCGACACGCCATTTGTAAACATCGAAGGTCGCGGAGAAAATGAAACTAGAAAAAAACAATTATTTGATGTTATTTCGATTGTATTTATAAATGACAGTTAGCGAATCTCAAGGTAAGTAAGTATTTAAGCGATATGTAGTGTTAAAAATATAATTTGAGTTCATATCGACAGTTTTATCCGATATCTTTTCCAAAAATAGCCCGGATTTGACACTAATGACAGATTCGAGGTAGATTTGGCTTAGCGCAGTTCACATTTTATTTACAAGTGTCAATATATTGTAGACTATATTTTATTTACTAAATGATGAGTAAATCTGCCATGAATTCAACTTTTTTAAAATCGGTTTTGACTCTTATTCAGTAGAATCTGTATGCAAGACAATTACAAGTATTCAGTAGAATCAGTATGCAAGACAATTACATAAAGACCTTGTGACTCTGGTGCCAGACAAAATTACAACAGTCAGTCATAATGTTTAGTTACATACTAAAGTTAAGGCCCTGATCATTTTATAAATATAGCCATGCCATGAAAGTGACTAATTAGGAATAGTTGAAACACATCTATTGTCAGCTTCAGCCACTAATTTCTTACATGTAATTCAAATCAGTTCATACATAAAACTTCTACAAGGCATAAATAGTGTTTTTACTTGGAAAGAGACATTTTTTTCCAAAGCTTTTCAAGTTAATTTTGCATACTGTTCACTTGGCCATTATTTCTGGATTCCTCACCATTTTGTACTGTTCTTGGCAAGTGACTAAAAACCACTGAGTAAAATAAATAAACTTTAGATATATTTTGTTTTGAAAGCCTTGCCAGGAATTCAAACCTATTACTCTTTGTATAGAAGTCTTTGTGCTAAATATGTACTGAGCTAACTGCCCAGGGCATTTTTATCTCACATTTCAGCCTTTTTCAGTATTTTTTTCATTTTACAGATCAAACACTGAGGATTGTTTGGCTTGATGCAATGACCTTAAACAGTGAAATGATTTTCCAGGAAGGTCTATACACAACAAGCTGGATTTTATGGGGGTTTGTAAATTTCTTCATACATTTTTACAGTTACTATACTGCTATTCTAAGAGAGATAAAGACATTAAAGTAGCAAAAACATAAATGATCTATTTCATTCATAACATTTTAAGAGAAATTATTTTGATTATAGACCCATTCAACAAATATGTGTAATATATTAAGAAGTGAATAAGTAATGACATACAATAATTGACTATATCATGTATGTATTTTTTCATATTTTCAAAATTATTTTTACAATATTTGTGTTTACATTAAGTTTGATTGCATGAATTGTATGTCTAGTCTGTAGCAATCTTAGCTAGTTTATGTATTCTTGAAAAGCTACTTTTTCTGCATGAATACTGTAAGATTCTTGGATGAATTTATACCTATCAAATCTGCTTTCATTCAGCTTTTAACAAAAAGACTCTCTTAAGCTTAAAAAGATGCTTTACAGTCTTATATTCTGTAACCTTATACTAATCTTATTAAAATAAAGTTCTAATGTTGATGAATTTTTGTTTTGCAGTGATGAAAGAATTATGAATATGTAAATGGGAATGCAACAGAAGGAATTAATTTGTTCTACAGATCATCCAGCTGAAATCATGCCTGTGGAATAGAGTGCATGTCACAAATACTGATATGAGCAAATAACTCCATATTGCACAAATAATGTGATGTTTCCTGCCCTCATGACCTGAAAAAGTTAAAAATTCTAGTTCAAATTACAAATGTGTTTCAAGAAAAAGTAAAACTTAGTCAGCTGTGAGAAATATTGGGTAAAAGTAGTGTTTTGATGTCATGACAGCTGTGAAGTTGTTTGAGAAGCACTATCCTAATTGTTCTAACAATAGAGAATTTAACTTATAAATTTTCCAAAAACAGCATGCATGAAATACTAAGACATGTCTGTTGAATGAATCCTAGTTGTTTCAAAACTACAGCATGTGTGACATTAAAGCACAACCTTTGGAGGAAACATTTTTACAATCAAAACTGCCTTGCCAGTGTGAGTGTAGGAAGGATTTTTCCAGAAATGGCAGAAAACTACCAATATAGCAGAAAATATTTGTTACTGGCTGAATATATTATATTTTATTTCAAGAATTAATCATGTTAATCCATGGTTATAATTGTGTTAAAAGATATTTTTACATGACATGACCTTTGCAGAAATAGCTATTTTTTTGCAAAACATTGTGAGTTGCCATGGTAACACAAATTTGACTTAAATTTAGATTTGTATGATTATGTAAACAGCTTGTGTCTTGTTTATATTCTGCTAATCAGACTATGTTCTGCAAGAAAATATCTTTTATGTGTAACCTTTAACAAAACATGTAATAACACAAATCTGCCATAAAATGGCAGAGCTGTAATGCAGGTAGGCATATCAGGAAAATACGTAGTTCTGAAAGACAAGTTATATTACATAAAATGATGTTTGTTTTTTATAAATGATCATTATTGACCATTTATGGTGTAAAACAAATGTATACTGATCAGATGCTAAATGAATGTTCTGATTCTTTCTGGAAAATTAACAAAAAATTACTATTTTAAGAAAATAGAACGCATTGTTGCCATGGTAACATTAATTTAACTTTTATGTTATTTTGGATATCATCATAATTATGTAAACAACATCTTTCTTGTTTATATGTTATATATGTTAAGCTGTATCATGTTAGTGAATATATTTTCATATGTAATAATTGCATCAACAAAGCACTATGTTATTACACAAGCCTGCCTTAAAATGGCAATAGTTGTAACTGAGGGAGGTGTATCTGAAAATTATGTATTTCTCAAACCATATTACATTAATTTTCACGGAATGATGTCTACTCTCTTACTTTTAAATAAGAAAACAGACAGCTTTTGATGTAAATATATGGAAAAACTCTTCCAATATTCAATTTATTACAAAGAAATTGCCAAAAATGTTAGTATTTTTGTAAGAAAATACCACATTGTTGCCATGGTAATGTTAGTATTTTTGTAAGAAAATACCACATCGTTGCCATGGTAATGATTCACTGATCAGCATATCTAAGTCTTTTGAAATTTTAGCAAACTCACAGTTGAGAATAACAGTCTAATAATTATATCTTCTTGCCAGATTTTCTTTCTTACTGTTTAATAGATAAGGTGTCTATAATAATAAGATTAATGTCCTAGTTTTTGGGATGTTGTCTAATTTGATATCAAATAAATTCCATATCTTGTTCAAAAGAATGTCATAAAACAGTTGTCTGTAAACTGTTAGCTCACTAGAAAAAGTTAATTGTGTATTTATTTCACAGTCTATGTAATTTATTGCTAGATTCATCAAGAGACTGTTAAAAAGAGGTTAAACAACAATGTTGCTATAGAAACGATTTTTAGAACATAAATATTTTTATACTACATGAAAGAAAGAGACAAAAAGAAATACATTCCATTAATTGCATGTTGCTTTTGTTATTTTATCCTGTATTTTATCTTGATATTATTTAAATATGGTGTCATAATTAAGATATACTGCCTCAATTTTGATCCAGGTAGACAAAAACATGGTGTCCGAAAAGTGGTAATATCTCCATGACAACGACTGATTTTTGTTGTAAAATTGAAGATTTTTACTCAGAACGGGCAGCCTGTCAGATTAGCCCAAACCCCATTTTTGACCAAAATTGCATTTGGACCCAAAATCTCATGCTCTGTCACATATTTTCAATGTAAATAAGATGTACTGTTGTTTTGCTGGGTCTACCGTCGCACCGACATAAATACATATCATATGGCGACTTTCCAACTCTGATGGTTGGGGAATACCCCTGGTGCCTCTACGTGCATTATCTTAACATGGGCGGTCACCTGGACAGAACCACTGACTTTCCATAAGACAGCTGGCTGGTTTCCTCACATGAAGAATTCAATGACACGAACGAGGCTCAAACCCATATCGGTGAGGGGCAAGTTATTCTTTTGAAACAAACATTATGAATCCTAATAATCTGTACTTTATTGGTACACAAAATCAACAGTTTCTCATTATACTATACAGTTTTATTTGCATCTCCATTATTCTTTTCAGAACATAAATCTTACCACACTTTCTATGTTACTTTGCTAACTACCTCCCCATGTTTACACTTTTAAGATGCACAACATAGTTTGTTCTTTTAATTTGAGTAAACCTTACACATTTATAGAAATTTGAAATGTTAATGTAAATGGGATTAAACAGACATCCCCCCAGAAATAAAAATTATGCAACTGTGCCATGAACTGACCGTGAATTAACTGACCGTACAATTTACTGACCGTGCATTTTACTGACCGTTAATTTAACTAATTTCTTTAACTACAGCTTTTTTCTTGAAACCTTAAAAAAAGTTACATTTGTAAGTAGGTTTAGTTACATGTAAAAAATTATGGTTTAGAAAGTTCTATGCCTGGAGGTATTGATGTATCTGCATCATTTATTCAAACTGCATGCCTCAACATACTTCATTTATAAAACATGACCCTCCTATACACTATTTCTTTCATATAAACATGTTCCTGTGCAATGCATTTATTCTTAAATAAAAAATCGTTCTACTATGCAATATTTAGAAAAATTTGGTTCTGCTATGCATTATTTTTTAACAATGTGTCCCGACACACTAGTTAAATCATGAATTTGAATTCAAGACATTCTGTCTCATTGTGTGTATTAATTACATACATCAGTTCAAGAGAAAAGGGCAATTTGATGTTTTTCCCCTATTCTTAGCTCTGTAAGCTCCAAAAGGCAGATAAGTAAAACCTTAAGAGCAAGCTTTAATATGACCCTTATAAAGATTCTTCGGACTAGATTAAGTGAAAAACATCCAGTAGTTCACTAGAAGTTGTTCAAGCACTTTTTTCCATTTCTAGCTCTTGCAGTCTCTAAATGTAGTCAAATGGATCTACGTAGGGAAAAACAAGTTTGTTTAACATCTATCGACTGACCTATGAGAAAAAATCATTTAATTATCATTGTATATTGATTTTCCGTTTCAAACAATGCCAATCTTTTAGCGCAGTAAAAATGAAGGGCGATCGACAACCGCACACTGACTCTGGACCATCCATTCGTGCTAAGTCCTCACCCTGAACACTTAGTTCGGACGATTTTAATGTAGTGGACCCCGAATAAAATGGACTTCCGTAAAAAAAACCCAAAAACGAATGCTGAAATCGCATACGGCATATATTACTTTTTCTTTGTGAATGATACAATCATCATCATCATCAACATCATTATCATCATCCCTTTTTAAATGGATCTCATAGAAAAATAGTCAGTACTGTGCACTACCAGTGTATAACACAATTAATCTTTTAAAAATTACCTGATAAAGACATTCGAAACTGGGATCAGCAGGCGCTTTTATCATTTTAATTGGAGTGTGTGTAGGGGAGATGGGGGTGTGTGTGAAGGGGGGGGGGGGGGGGGGGGGGGCAGGGTTATCGGTTATCACCGATGTGTTGTTCTTGTTTACTTAAACTGCTATTTCTCAAGCCGGACATAATGGCCTTGATAATAACTAATCCATACATGCATTTCAAGCTAAAGAAACACGGGACATCTTGAAAAGTACAAATGTGAACGAAGTATGTCGGTTTCCACCTTAAAACATTGATTATGTCACATTCTAATATGAAAAAATCACCCGGCATATTGTTATCACGTCAATTTTTTATGCCCCCCTTTGAAAAAGGAGGGGTATATTGTTTTGCAGATGTCGGTCGGTCGGTCGGTCGGTCTGTCGGTCGGTCGGTCGGTCGGTCGGAATGTAGACCTATCCGTTTCCGGATGATAACTCAAGAACGCTTAGGCCTAGGATCATGAAAGTTGATAGGGAGGTTGGTCATCACCAGCAGATGACCCCTATTGATTTTGAGGTCTGTATGTCAAAGGTCAAGGTCACAGTGACCCTGAATAGTAAAACGGTTTCCGGATGATAACTCAAGAACACTTGGGCCTAGGATCATGAAAGTTGATAGGGAGGATGGTAATGACCGTCGGATGACCCCTATTGATTTTGAGGTCAGTATGTTAAAGGTCAAGGTCACAGTGACCCTGAACAGTAAAACGGTTTCCGGATGATAACTCAAGAACGCTTGGGCCTAGGGTCACGAAAGTTGATAGGGAGGTTGGTCATCACCAGCAGATGACCTCTATTGATTTTGAGGTCTGTATGTCAAAGGTCAAGGTCACAGTGACCCTTAATAGTAAAACGGTTTCCGGATGATAACTCAAGAACACTTGGGCCTAGGATCATGAAAGTTGATAGGGAAGTTGGTAATGACCAGCGGATGACCCCTATTGATTTTGAGGTCAGTATGTTAAAGGTCAAGGTCACAATGACCCTGAACAGTAAAACGGTTTCCGAATGATAACTCAAGAACGCTTAGGCCTAGGGTCACGAAAGTTGATAGGGAGGTTGGTCATGACCAGCAGGTGACCCCTATTGATTTTGAGGTCAGTATATCAAAGGTCAAGGTCACAGTGACCAGGAACAGTAAAATGGTTTCCAGGCAATAACTAAAGAACGCTTGGGCCTAGTGTCAAGAAAATTGATTGTTTGTTTGGCCATGACCAGCAGATGACCCCTATTGATTTTGAGGTCATTAGTTAGAGGTCAAGGTCACATTGGCTAGGAACAGTTAAATGGTTTCTGATCTTCTTGTCCAAAACCATAGGGCATAGGGCTTTGATATTTGGTATGTAGCAAAATCTAGTCGTCCTCTACCAAGATTGTTCAGATTATTTCCCTGGGGTCAAATATGGCCCCACCCCTAGGGTCACATGGTTTATATAGACTTATATAGGAAAAAAATTTGAAAATCTTCTTGTCCAAACCACAAAGTCTGTGGCTTTGGTATGTTGTAATGTAGCATCATTTAGTGGTTCTCTACCAAGTTTGTTCAAGTTATCCCTCTTTGGTCAAATATGGCCCTGCCTCAGAGGTCAAATGGTTCATATAGACTTATATAGGGAAAAACTTAGAATCTTCATGTCCATAACTTACATCATTCAAATTTGGACCACATGTATAGTTTTGAGTGGCAAGATGAACCTTGACATGAGTTGACCTTAATTTTGACCTAGTGACCTACTTTCACATTTCTGTACCTACAGCCTTCAAATTTGGACCACATGCATAGGTTTGTGTACTGAAAAAAACTGACCTTGTTATTGACCTAGTGACCTACTGTCACATTTTTGAAGGTACAGGCTTCAAATTTGGACCACATGCATAGTTTTTTTGTTCCAAAATAAAATTTGACCTTGATTTTGACCTAGTGACCTACTTTCACATTTCTCAAGCTACAGCCTTCAAATTTGGACCACAAGCATAGTTTTGTGTACTGAAATGAACTTTGATCTTGAGATTGACCTAGTGACCTACTTTCACATTTCTGAAGGTACAGGCTTCAAATTTGGACCACTTGCATAGTTTTGTGTTCTGAAATAAAATTTGACCTTGATTTTGACCTAGTGACCTACTTTCACATTCCTCAAGCTACAGCCTTCAAATTTGAACCACATGCATAGTTTTGTGTACCGAAATAAACTTTGATCATGAGATTGACCTAGTGACCTATTTTCACATTTTTGAAGGTACATGCTTCAAATTTGGACTGCATGCATATTTTTGTGTTCTGAATTGAAATTTTACATTGATTTTTATCTATTACCTACTTTCACATTTCTCAAGCTACAGCCTCCAAATTTGAAGCACATGCATAGTTCTGTCTACCGAAATGAACTTTACCTTGAAATTGATCTAGTGACCTGCTTTCACATTTCTCAAGCCACCGCTTTCAAATTTGGACCACATACACATTGTTTTGTACCTAAATGAAATTTGACCTTGATTTCGACCTTGAGCTAGACTTGAAATTTGGAACATTCAAAAATGGCTCAGTGGATGGCGCCAAGATCAATCTGTAATCTCTTGTTAGGTTAATAGGTTAAAGGTCAAGGTCAGGTTAAACCAGAATGGTAGAAGTTTTGTTTACAGTGAGCATATAATTTCTGTTCCTTGTGCAATTACTGAATGCATCAAGGGGGGCATTTCGTGTTCGACGAGCTCTTGCTTTTTTTGCTTCCATACTTGAGCCATGAAAAGAGCGCTACAATATTTGGTCTAATCCACTGATACGACACGACGCTCGACACATGATTGAATGAACGACAATACGACACGGCATCTCGACATTTTCGTTATACATTGTTGTTATGTAAACTTCTTTTAGGTCGTTTTACCACAAGCGATGCGACACACGAGAAAAACGACACGAACACGATACACAGTGCTCTCAAATGCAAAACAATGCGCAGCAATCGGTATTTAAAATCTCGTTGATGTAAACAGACTTTTATAGTGAAAACTCATAATTTAGTTAAATTGAGAAAAAATATTATTATATATTAAATGTAACACCGGTGAAATTTCGCTAATCTTCATATCTGTACAAACAATGAGTGTAGCATTAACAAATAATCTTTATTGGAATATAACATAACGGAATAAAACTATATTGTCGTGTATCGTTTGATGATGACATGCATTTTTTGTTTCATAATGGAAAAAATGTATCGTGTCAAATATTAACTTTTGAAAACCACCATTGTTGACACTTAAGATAGATAATGCTGAAATTCGGCCGATCTGAAACGATTCAGAAGTTTTCCGTCTATTTAGAACATGCTACAAGGCAATGTACTTATTCCCTCACGTAAGCGTATAAGCATATCAAAATTAATATTGTTAACTTATCAAAATAAAATTTGACAGCGAACTTAGATGTTAGTAAAATACCAGTTAAGTCCTGTGCAATGACGTAATAAAATATGACTTATTTGGCGTATTAAAATGTGTTATTCATGTATCTCAGAAAACCATTGGTCGGAAAATGTCTTCATTGATATTTGTTACGCAGTGGGGAAACAATGGACGAACTTGAGATGGAGATTTTCCTTCATTCTTCGATACCAATTTATGTATCGATATCTAGATATGCATTTTCCCTATTATAAAGTCTAAACTAAGATTCAGTTTGAATTCCAAACTATAATCTTCTCTCCTTGCCTCATCATCGGTGTATATTGAAACTCCTTCTTCAGTGATATTTAAGCACACTCCAAACGTTTGAGATTACAGCCAATAAAGCTTTGAATTGCCGGTTCCATCGATGTAAACATGCTCCTTGGTTTTTTTAGAGGTGGGTATATGACGAAAACCAGTATGATATGTTACATTAGTCTATGGAAAATGAAAATTATTGATGATATCTATAGTTATGTAAATTTTACAAATTAGATTATTGCCCTAGGAGTCAATTTGATCTTAAAAATGTAAATTGAATGCACATCTCAAATTATTTATGCTTGCTAATTAAAGTATTGAGTCTCTTTGTTCTGGATTTCCTGTCAGATGATTTGAGATCTGATGAGTTGGTTGGTTAAAATGCCCAAATACTTGTTCCACAAAGAAACGTTGCGTGATGATGCGTACTATGGTGTTTATGATTTGCTGGTTTAAATGTTGAAATAGTATTTTCTTTGTTATTAAGAATTAAACCTTCATATAATTATAATCTGCCTTGGAGTGGAAGTTTGAACTATTCTACTCTTCCATTGAAGTGTCGATTTTAGGAAGACTAATCAAGTTGAATTTATTTAAGTAAACTGAAACAGCTATATATATTTCAGAGAAAAAGGTAATTATATGTCAGACAGTTACTATACAATAAAAACCCTAATGACAAACCCTCTTTGATGTGAATCAGTTAAGAAGTAATAGTGAAAAATCGCGAAAATGACAATTTTAGGAAGGTTTTTGATTTAGCCAACCTTACTTTAGATAAACCTTGTTGAGATTATACTTAGTCTACCACTTGAAGCAAACGGATAGTAAATTTAGTTTGACTGGGTCTATGCAATAAAACTGACATTTTGTTATCACGTCATATATTTTTTCTTTTGTACAGAGGGATACCACAAGTGTTTCTCCAGGCATTATTTGACATGGACGGGAACCTGGGTAGAACATCTAAGATTTCGTTACCTAGATACTTTTATTTCTAAATGTATGTACATTTGCATTTTCCCGGTGAAACAGACTACAAATGGCTTCAGCTACACACAAAATAGACAAGATGCAACAATTTGTTTTTTGAAATTAATATATAGACTTGTGAATCACAAGAATGAACAGAAATATTAATCATCAGACGGAGTATAAATGTGTTGTCGCATCATATAAAATGGACTGAAATATTTTTAAATCTCCGATGTTTCAGAGTTTAAAATATAAAAACTTCAATATACGTGTACTGTTTGTCTCTGTACCAGTGAAAACTTATTGTTTAACGTGTCAACACACATATATGTCGAAGATCTGTTTCAGTGTACATAAACACAGATATTTAACAGTCTATTCAACATAATATAACGTTATATAATGGTTTCAAAAAAGTAATTAACAAATATTTTACATAACATGTAATGTCTATATAAAACTAGAAACTGTTACAAAGACCATGTAATGCTTTTATCAAACTAAAATCTATTACAAGTTGCGTGTAACGTCTCCGTCAAATTAGAAACTGTTACAAGTTACATGTAATATATTCGTTAAACAGGAAATTATTAAGGTTCAATCAACTGGATACTGTTTTACGTTTCATGTGATCTCTCCGTCAATCGGAAAGTGTTACACCTTTCATGAAATCTCGCCGTCAAACTGGAAACAGCTACAGGTTACATGTAAGATCTTCATCAAACTGGAAACTTTTACAAGCTACATCTAATGCCTAGGTCAAACTAGAAACTGTCGTAAGGTTCATGTAATGCCTATGTCAAACTAGAAACTGTAATACGTTATAGGTAATAGTCTGAAGGACAAACATAAAAATGTAAGAGTAGCATCCCACCGATATATGAGAAAATCTGATC
>NW_026461679.1:0-66763 GCF_021730395.1 Mercenaria mercenaria | reverse complement strand
CCATTTGACACATTCTTCAAATTGATTTGGTCTTTAAAAACATCTAGACCAAACTGGGCGGGTATTATGCAGCTTTATACAGAATCCCATGCTCATCCAGGTAAATCAAGTATCAAAATACTTCCCATGATAGACATGAATCCAAGTGATATATCTTGTATCAGTTCAACGCTCCACTTTATAAATAACCAGTTTAAGAAGTACGGTGTCACTCCTGTATTAACAGTTGTTCAGCCATTATTCCAGAAGGCGACATTTATCATCAGATGTGATCTTCTCTTGAGATACATAGTTTTACGAGATACAGAGATGAGTTTCCTGGCCAGTAAGACATCATGTCATCCACCGGATGCTTTCGGATGCCCTTGAGGTACTGTTGCCACTAAAGGAAGCTAATTCCTCTGAAAACGAAGACAGAACCTCTATAAATGAAGAGTCCAGTTCAGAACTTGAAGATGTTCCAGAGATGCTTAAACAGTTAAAGGAAATGTACGAAAATCTTGAAAAGAACAAGGTTTCGGTCAGTGACGTTTGTAGCTCTGAACTTCTCCAAGAAGTGTCACAAGTCATGAAACAAAATTATTACCGCACAGCAAGCTTAAGGCTGCAATATATGGAAAATTTGCTGAATATAATATAATCCGGTGTAACAGCAAGGTCAATTGTGATACTAGAAGATGCACCTGTAGAAAACATGGTCTTGATTGTTCGGTTGGTTGTGGAGCATGCAGAGGTGTAAGTTGTTGGAACTCAATGACTCTTGCAGAAGTAGAAGCTGATGAAAGTACTGAATAGAAGTTGGTCGTACCCGTGATGTATCACGTTCAAATTAGAGTCCATGTTTAACTTAATGACACACATTATTTATGTTATGAGACAAACTGAAAATCATAATATAACACCATAAAATGACATAATTTGCTTTGAAACAATAATGCCAGTCTAAGCGGCAATAGTCTAGAACTAATTTGGTTTATTCCCATTTAGTAGATGAATGAATAGTCTTAGAACATGACTTGATATATTATACTATATAAAATTCAGTCTGTTACATCTGATGTATCATTATTACTGAAATTACTGGCACGGTATCATAGAATAATGAGTCGAAGGCTTATTCAGGTGTCAAAGATAACTGCTTTTTAATTTTGTTACGAACGCATTTTGCATTTAATTAGCAGTTAAAGTTCTAATGATTTTTGCACTTGACTATTTGCTAGTTTTGTAATGCTCTGAAATTGAAATTGAAAATATATTCATTTAAATGTACTTCAGGTAGTTAGGTACAGTTCTAAATACTTGATGTAATGTTAATCTTCAAGTAAATGTTGATGTAATGTTTCTCTTCAAGTAAATGTGTATCATTTTCTTTCATCAAATTAATATATATGTCATGATATTTTTTACTACATTTCCATGGCAACATATACTTAAAACGATGTGTGCAAATATTTTATGTCTAAAGAAAGTAGTGGTAAACTCATATAATAATTATTGATTATATTTGTTGTCATAAATAAGAAAATAATGATTATTTTCAAAATATCATTGTAAGAAGTAAACTTGTCAATTTGTCTTTATTTTTATTGATTGAAGAACGTTATCAATGCAGTTTTGATATAAATAAAATCAAATCTAATTAATTTCATTTGAAAACAATTGTATGAAATGTTCAAAAATATTTCTGGACATAATAAATACTAAGTCTTTATAATTTATATGAGTTTTGTATTTTATGTCGAAATATAACTATTTGTTCGAAAGTGGGTGGGGTAATTTTACCCCTAAAATTACACCAATATGCAAAATTATATCTCGAAGTGACATAAAAATGTGCCAGTTACTTATTACAGGTAGTGTTTTATGTGAAAGCAAACGTCCCGATACAAAAAAACAACAACAAGAAAACACAGGCAAACTGATTACAGTTACTATTAGTATTATAGCGTATTTTCAATTTTCTCATGTACACTCCCATAAAGCCCCACAAAAAAGTCATTTCCATTGACCTGAGAGATGGAGATTTTGTACACAATAAACTATATATATTTCCCTCTCAGAATATGTAGGAAATGAAACTTTTGCAATTAGTTCTAGGTTAGGTGCATTTTCCAGCTAGATTTACTGGACTATATAATCTGACTTGTTTTAATTACGATAGCGGTGCGGCAGCCATTTTGTTTTTAATCAAATTTCATATCTGTAATGTACTAGCAGGATATGGAATATATCCTGTCTCCACGTGACGTCTGTTGACCAATAGAAATGCAAGAATCTTGTAGGAGGCGAGATAATGTCACGTAAACATAGAGATTAAACATATCATCATGGTTATTTAGCAAACTATTCAGAGATGGAGATTAACACTTATTATATATAACACATAGATACATTATGAATTTAGGCACTGCCTCGATCCGGCTTCAACTCATCCCATAACATTTTAAAACTTTTGATGTCCCCCGATAATATTGTTATAACTTCTGGCTCAATCCTTTTGTATATTTACATTGATGTATTTATGTATGCTTGTTGTTTGTGTGTGTATAGTATAAGTCTATTGACGGCACGGACAGAAGGACACGATTTTGCTAGTCGACAGTAAATTTCTTATACGGTATATCGCGTGTTACCCTAGAGGGATCGATCCTGATTTTCGTCGCTTCACGCAGGATCGATTCCCTTTTAACACTGCCCATATTTGTACTGATCTGCTAGACGTCGCGGTTCGAACAAGTTATATGTATGCTTACTTGGCACGAGGAAAAAACGAATTCCTCAAGAAAAGTCGAAGTCAGACGCTCTGTGCACGTACCGAATGACAACATGTTTTAATTCGATTCGGTATATCACATGTTACCGTAAAGGGATCGATCGCGAATTTCGCTTCGCGACGAAAATCGGTAGGAATCACATATACACACTGTCCTATATACGCATAATGTAGACAATTATATCAATATTCAACAGGTTTACATATTTTGTACCACTTTATAACAAGTTTGCCTCAATGCAGATCCCAACAAAATTCAAAGTCAACGAACTGATTTGTTCGCAACCTGTTAACAGGTGTGATTAAAAATTGAGCCAGTCAAGAGTAATTGATTTAACATTAATCCAAATTCCACCAGCTACACACTATCATTTTCATTTCCAACCAGTTATAATAAATAGCAGCTCCTATTTTTTTGCAGGCCTGAAATTGAACACTGTGTCGTATAAATTTACATATTTATGTCTTAGATTAGTAAAAGAATATCACTTGTGTGTAAATGGAATTAGAATAAAGATATAAAATTAAAAGTGGTTGTAAAAATTGCCCTGACATTATTGCTGTAAACATTTTTATCGACTTCTTTTCATACAGTTTAATATCATAGTAACCATATAGACCATCGATACTTTGTTTACACTTGTCGCTCCAGCCACTGCGGTATGTCGGTGAATAATATCGTATCTGTGTAATTTACTATTTATAAATCCTGCACATGCGTAAATCCATTTTATTCCTTACAAACATGGCGGAAATGAGTCCTGGGAAATATCAAAAACCTAGGTATAAAAGTTTTGCTTTACCTTATCTGATAGTTCACAATATTTGAAATATTATCTATCAAAAATGAACACATTAGATTTAAACTATTTATAACTTCATGCCTGAAATTAAGCATATCTGAAATCGAAAGTAGTGTCATTTTATTTCATATGCTGAAGTTTTTTTTTTTTAATCAATTTGTCGCTAGACTTTATGCCAGTGAATGCCAATGCTGAATGTCTATGACTTTACAAAAATAAAGAATTTATTAATCATGTAATCATTTGTATGATCAACCTAAATTTAACAAATATCAATTAAATATTATACATATAAAATATATAATTGTGAGTGCAATTATTATTTGACATTCAAGAAGCGGTGTCAAGGGAGATTAACATCACCCAAGTAGTCTCTGAGTCTTTTAAAATCATTTTAGATACTAGTATACACTTTAACTTTTACCCGAAGTATAGTATGACCTACTTTCATGTATATACATGTATAATCCCCACGATTAACTTCTGCATTTAAAGCTTGTCAATAATCGATACGCGGAAATACATTGCATATGTACGGTGGTATGTTTAGGACATATGTTATTTTTTTTAAGATTAAATTATCTCGAGCGCACGACATCTTATCTTGAGCGATCAACTTCTTATCTCGTGCGCACGACATCTTATCTCGAGCGATCAACATATTATCTCGTGCGCACAGCATCTTATCTTGAGCGATCAACATCTTATCTCGAGCGATCAACATATTATCTTGAGCGATCAACATCTTATCTCGAGCGATCAACATATTATCTTGAGCGATCAACATCTTATCTCGTGCGCACGACATCTTATCTCTAGCGATCAACATATCATCTTGAGCGATCAACATATTATCTTGAGCGATCAACAACTTATCTTGAGCGGTCAACATATTATCTTGAGCGATCAACATCTTATCTTGAGCGATCAACATATTATCAAGAGCGACCAACATCTTATCTCGAGCGATCAACATATTATCTTGAGCGATCAACATCTTATCTCGAGCGATCAACATATTATCTCGAGCGATCAACATGTTATCTCGAGCGATCAACATCTTATTTTGAGCGATCAACATATTATCTCGAGCGATCAACATCTTATCTTGAGCGATCAACATATTATCTTGAGCGATCAACATATTATCTTGAGCGATCAACATCTTTTATCGAGCGATCAACATATTATCTTGAGCGATCAACATCCTATCTTGAGCGATCAACATCTTATCTTGAGCGATCAACATATTATCTTGAGCGATCAACATCTTATCTCGAGCGATCAACATATTATCTTGAGCGATCAACATCTTATCTCGAGCGATCAACATCTTATTTCGTGCACACGACATCTTATCTTGAGCGATCAACATATTATCTCGAGCGATCAACGTATTATCTTGAGCGATCAACATGTTATCTCGAGCGATCAACATCTTATCTTGAGCGATCAACATATTATCTCGAGCGATCAACATATTATCTTGAGCGATCAACATCTTTTATCGAGCGATCAACATATTATCTTGAGCGATCAACATCTTATCTTGAGCGATCAACATATTATCTTGAGCGATCAACATCTTATATCGAGCGATCAACATATTATCTTGAGCGATCAACATCTTATCTCGAGCGATCAACATCTTATTTCGTGCGCACGACATCTTATCTTGAGCGATCAACATCTTATCTCGAGCGATCAACATATTATCTTGAGCGATCAACATCTTATCTCGAGCGATTTATCTCGAGCGATCAACATCTTATCTCGAGCGATCAACATATTATCTTGAGCGATCAACATCTTATCTCGAGCGATCAACATATTATCTTGAGCGATCAACATCTTATCTTGTGCGATCAACATCTCATCTCGAGCGCACGACATCTTATTTATATATATTAAGGCCCTTTGTGTGTGCATTTAGGTCATCAGTAAAACATACGGACAAGTTGTTAATTAGGGTCCCGCCTATTCCGCTGTTATTTAAACTTCCCACAAGTACATGCACAAGTTTATCACATCAATTGGGAAAGCAATGCATATAACTGGTCATCCTATCTTCAAAATCAAATGAACATAACCAATGATGTATAATGCATGTTAGAACAGCAACAAATTTCAGTTCGACTGATAAATTCGCGCAGAAAAGTTGCATGTATAAATTAAGGGAAAACAAGGAAAATCGTTTAATATATGGGCGAAGTATGGAAGCCCTGGAGGGACAATTGATTTCCGTACTTCCCACTTTTGCACTTCTCACTTCCAACTTCTTGACTTCCTACTTCCTACTTCTAACTTCCGCACTTCTGACTTCCAACTTCCTGACTTTCGACTTCTGATTTCAAACTTCCACACTTCTTACTTCCGACTTCTTGACTTCTTACTTCCTTCTTCTGACTTCCGCACTTCTGACTTCTAACTTCCGCACTTCTAACTTCCAGACTTTCGACTTCTGATTTCCAACTTCCACACTTCTTACTTCCGACTTTTTGACTTCTTACTTCCCTCTTCTAACTTCCGCACTTCTGACTTCTAACTTCCGCACTTCTGACTTCTAACTTCCTGCCTTTCGACTTCTGATATCCAACTTCCACAATTCTTACTACCGACTTCTTGACTTCTTACTTCCCTCTTCTAACTATCGCACTTCTGACTTCTAACTTCCACACTTCTGACTTCTAACTTCCTGACTTCGAACTTCCAACTTCCGCACTTCTGACTGCCAACTTTCCTTTTTTGGAAGTCGGAAGTAAGAAGTGTGGAAGTTGGAAGTCGGAAGTACGAAGTCAGGAAGCTGGAAGTCAGAAGTGCGGAAGTTAGAAGTCAAAAGTGCGAAAGTTAGAAGAAGGAAGTAAGAAGTCAAAAGTCAGAAGTAAGAAGTGTGGAAGTTGGAAATCAGAAGTCGAAAGTCGGGAAGTTGGAAGTCAGAAGTGCGGAAGTTAGAAGTCAGAACTGTGGAAGTTAGAAGTAGGAAGTAGGAAGTCAAGAAGTTGGAAGTGAGAAGTGCAAAAGTTAGAAGTCAGAAGTGGGAAGTACGGGAATCAATTGTCCCTCCAGGGCTTCCATAGCGAAGCCTACGTACTATTTTATTTTGTCAAGGACTTAAATTTATTTCTTTGCATCATCACTGATTTTTGCTGCCTTTTTTTTTTATCAGTTTCCGTATTTAAATGTCTAACCCTGCAAACATGTGAAACGGTTATAAGTATAATCTAAATAAAAACAAAAACAGTGGCAGCCGTATGTTTTTACTAATGATCTGAATTCACACAAAGGTCCTTAATAGATATTGATAAGATGACCGAGAAAAGATGTTGATCGCTCGAGATAATATGTTGATCGCTCAAGATAATATGTTGATCGCTCGAAATAAGATGTTGATCGCTCAAGATAATATGTTGATCGCTCAAGATAAGATGTTGATCGCTCAAGATAATATGTTGATCGCTCGAGATAAGATGTTGATCGCTCAAGATAATATGTTGATCGCTCAAGATAATATGCTGATCGCTCGAGAAAAGATGTTGATCGCTCAAGATAAGATGTCGTGCGCACGAAATAAGATGTTGATCGCTCAAAATAATATGTTGATCGCTCAAGATAAGATGTCGTGCGCACGAGATAAGATGTTGATCGCTCAAGATAAGATGTTGATCGCTCGAGATAAGATGTTGATCGCTCGAGATAAGATGTTGATCGCTCGAGATAATATGTTGATCGCTCGAGATAAGATGTTGATCGCTCAAGATAAGATGTCGTGCGCACGAAATAAGATGTTGATCGCTCAAGATGAGATGTCGTGCGCACGAGATAAGATGTTGATCGCTCAAGATAAGATGTTGATCGATCAAGATAATATGTTGATCGCTCAAGATAATATGTTGATCGCTCGAGATAAGATGTTGATCGCTCAAGATAAGATGTCGTGCGCACGAAATAAGATGTTGATCGCTCAAGATAATATGTTGATCACTCAAGATAATATGTTGATCGCTCGAGATAAGATGTTGATCGCTCAAGATAAGATGTCGTGCGCACGAGATAAGATGTTGATCGCGCAAGATAAGATGTCGTGCGCACGAAATAAGATGTTGATCGCTCAAGATAAGATGTTGATCGCTCAAGATAATATGTTGATCGCTCGAGATAAGATGTTGATCGCTCAAGATAAGATGTCGTACGCACGGGATAAGATGTTGATCGCTCAAGATAATTTAATCCTAAAAAAATAATTGCATGTCCTAAACATACCACCGTACATATGAAAGATGAAATACACATTTTATAGTAATAATAGCCAAGTTAACAAAATAAACAAACTATAGTATAGTTTAAATAAGCTTTTAAAAGTTCAACGTGTTTATATTTTAGCATTACATATACTTCTTTTTGCCCAATTAAGCGTTTAATATTTAAGCGGGCTATTTAAATCACAACAATGCATAAAATCTAACAATTTTTATGTGAATGCCGTGGTAAGTGGACACCCTGAGAACCCCACTCCTCCCCCCCCCCCCCCGCGCGCAAAAAAAAATACGTAGTTATATAAGCACTACCTCGAGGCGTGATCTGTCACGGACATTCTATATTTAGATTGAAGGTGACCCACACGTACCTAAGTCGGTCAAGGGCACGGTAAATGTCACGGTCACTGACTTTGGCACATGCACATAAAAAATGGAATTACGGAATGACTATATACTACTTATAATTTTGCTATTAGAAAGTATATTACGTTAGACTAATGCATGAAACATTGTTAAGTGCTATGATATCAAAAGTGCGATCGGTTTGTTTTTCTGCTTGTCAATTTATTCTTTTATGCAGATAACATTCCGTCATTTTAGAACTTGTGTACCTTAAACAGTTGCACCTTACTTTAAATGAAATGTTGTATTATGTGTTTAGTAAATAAATACTTTGCATATCATAGCATCGCTTTTTTTTTGATTTGCATCAAATATTGATTCGACATTTTGTATTCCGAATGCCTCTAAAGTAACGGCATTTTGTATTATACATTTCCTGCAGATAAAACTCAAACATGGAGCACAAGGTGCAGCTTGAGAACGTAAAATACAGAAACTGGGTGAGGGCAGGTCTTGGGATAAAATACGTAAAAGAAGGCTTGGAACCATTCTGCGACCATCTTGTTAACCAGCAGCATATTGCTATCTTAGATAAAGTTAAACAGAAACACAATCTTCCGGCAGTGACATGTGGACTTTGCGACGTACGCATACTTCAGCCTGATCATGTCCAACTCAAAACTAGGCAGTGTCCTCTTGGTCAAATTTACTGTAATTGCCTACATCCACGCGGGAAAATTTCATGTCCAAACAAAGTATGTGGTGCCATCTACGATGAAATAATTCAACTCCATGCTTCAACCCCGCCTGCTCCAAACTGGAAAAACACGGACGCACAGCAATGGTGCACTGAACCGTGGGCTATCGCAAAGTGTTTCGTAAATACTCCGGGATATGAAGCAAACAAAAGTAGAGCGGCAGAGTTTGATTGTCTTGGCTTGTTGCATGTGCTGATAAACAACTTCGATTTTCATCAACACATCAAGTGTGTGATAACTGGTACAGATGTTTTCTCAAGGGTAAATATTGGAATATTGGATCTATTTTATAACTGTTGTTTAACAGTATGTTTGCTTTCAATAGTTATGTGAAATGTAAGTTGTAAAGTTTTATTAAAGGAATCCTAATCCTAATTTGTTTATGGATACAGAACATGGAAAAGATCACTTTAATTTCCTACATTTATTGAGTCATGGTTGCTAATGGAAAAGCGTTAATTCACAACCCGTCTATTCATACCTTGCATACAGTTAGTTCAGGGTTTAAGATGGCGTACAAGATAAAAACATTCTTACAGTCAATGTTGCATATACTACAGGACCTTAAATACCAATAACGAATATAAATTTATTTTTTTTATTTATTTTGTTGGGTTTAACGTCGCACCGACACAACTTTAGGTCATATGGCGACTTTCCAGCTTTAATGGTGGAGGAAGACCCCAGGTGCCCCTCCGTGCATACTTTCATCACGAGCGGGCACCTGGGTAGAACCACCGACCTTCCGTAAGCCAGCTGGATGGCTTCCTCACGTGAAGAATTCTACGCCCCAAATGAGGTTTCGAACCCACATCGATGAGGGGCAAATGATTTGAAGTCAACGACTCTAACCACCCGGCCACGGAGGCCCCCAATATAACTTAAATGATACTTCACCACTTACCGATACAGGTATTTTGTGTTATTTTGTGTTCAGATTATGTTTATTCATTTTTTTTATATAATTATGTCCGTTTTTCTTTAACACATAGATAATCAGAACTTATATAGAAGTGTACTGAAGTAATGAAATTAAGAGGAAAAGATAACTTAGTAGAAGACTACGATAAAGGTGACACATACAGTTGATTTATTATTTGTTTATACCGTTTGTCATCATTAATTCCAGTTGTACTCTTCTTATGTTTTTTTTACAGGTACGCATGTCTAGAAACGCTATATTTCATTCTAACAGTATGGAACAAGAAGACGCTGAGGTTAACAGTTATATAGATGATATGATAGAACTGTTGGAAGATGAAACCGAAATTAAACACAGACAAGAATCTAAAGATGCTGTCAAAAATCTAGTAGAGGTAATAAAAAATCAAAGATGTATCCTTACATGCAGCACACAAAGGCTTTTCCCCATGAAATTACTGTTTGTATTGAAAATTTTGAAAGTCTGACATAGAAAATCGTTTAAATGTATTTCTCATGAACACAGCTTGTGTATGTTTTCTTTTAATTGAAAAAGTATAAAAGAGGAAATAAACAACAAGAACAATTTTATTAATATTTCTATCCAGCCAGTTTGTGTAAACTATTTACTCTATTCATAGCACAGCTACTATCACTAAGCTAATATCTACTCCATGGAGGTATGGTTTCTACACTCTTTTGGGGGTTTACAGGTTTATATACCATTCTAACATAACCTATTTCTGTTGATGCAAATATTTGAACAAGCTACCAGCCGAAACTGCTAAGGCCCCCGCTTTGGCATCCTTTATCAAGATTGGGCTGGCGACAATACCTGAACTGCTACATTCTCAAATGACGTGGGAGCTATGTCGGCGGGAACGTGTGTCCTGGTAGCGTCGCGCAAGCCGAATTGGTCTCTCTGACTTTTACTATCTGGAACCACTTTTATCTTGGCCGTTTCTATTTTCTGACTTTTGCTTTATTCTTCACTACTATGTATATTCTTGTCTTGTGCACCGTTTAAACAATGTCAAGTTAGCTCAACGCTCAGTGTAGATGTAGATAACGAGTCTTATGGCGTGTGGCGGCTGTAAAAAAGTCTCCCCGTACTTGGATTTAGTGTTTTTATATTTTCTGGTCCTTTGGGATCATGGAGTCCATTCAACATATGTGTAATAGAGTTCCGCTTAAGCCGGTGCTAGGGGGCGTGAGAGGTGTTGAACATTACTTTACCTCTCATGAACAGACTCAGCTAAACCGGGTCTGCTATTATTCTTCTTGGTTGCATTCTTTGCTTCCAAGGGATCTTTTTACAGATTTTATTATGCCTACAACTCTTAATAATGTTTCTAGCCTGTTCATGTAAGCTCTTACCTTATTCTCAGCACAGCTACAATTACTAAGCTAGAAAGAGGTACACTCTTTTGTTTGTACACTCTTATTGTGATTTACAGGTTTATATTTCATGCATTCTATCTGAAAATCTTTCTGTAGATGACAATATTATTCAGATTATTATTTGAAATATTAATTTTTTTTTTGCGATTTTGGTTTTATGTAATTAAAAATAGGGTCACACAATTGATTTATCATATTGTATACAACTTTCAAAGTCTGACACAATTTGTGTATAATATATACCATAGATTTTATGATGTATTTGGAATTTGATAGAAATAATTTGTCATACTCTGTTTTCATGATCACTTTTCACAAGAGAGCAACTGGGCTTTTGGTGGTTCAACTTGTATACAATCACACCAGCTTAAGAGACCACCTGTATAAAGAAAAAAAATAAGATTTCATGTAGATTGAACCCGTATTAAATGGCTATCTGTCTTATAAGAGCACTAGTTTGCACTCCCCTAAGCGGTCTTTTAAAATAGCTTTTACTGTATATATATATATACAGAGAGATAGAGAGAGTGACTAAAGAGCCCGTTGCCCTCTTGTGAAAAGTGATCATGAAAACAACGTTTGACAAATTATTTCTATCGAATTTTAATTACCTTATAAAATCTTTGGAGAAATTCAGTTAAGTTAAGAGATAGAGTGTCATGTTATATCATTAAACTACATGTATGAATATTTCGCACGTACAGCATTCAAGTAAAACAATAAACACATTTCCCGTTTGACTGTGTCTGTTGTTATCACATCTGCATTGGATCATATCAAAAATTAGTTTTGCTTATAACTAATTGATCAATTTTACAGCTAAAGCAGGATGGTTTCATTATATCAACAAAAGATGAGGCCGAAATCCGTCGTGTTGCCATGGCTGCAATCAACGAGAAGGAAAAAGAGCTTGAAAAAACGGTAGTTGATGCAGGAAATGAACTTAGAAATACAGCTGCTGAAGGAAAACGCGAGCTTCAGGTGAAAGGTTTAGATATTAAATCTGAACTCGAGGCGACAGGACATAACATCCGGAAGGAATTGGTGATGAAAGGAGATGCAATAAAAACTGCAGCTACTGAAGGCATAAATGTTGTCGCGGAGAAAGGTTTAGATATTAAATCTGAACTCGAGGAGACAGGACAGAACATCAGAAAGGAATTGTTGAAGAAAGAAGACGAAATACGATCTACGGCTTCCGAAGGCAAAATCGATATTGAGGGAAAAGGTTTAGGTATCAAAGATGAACTCGTGCAGACAGGAGAGAAACTTGAACAACAACTAACCCAAATAAAAAATCAGCTGACGATGAAAGGAGTAGAAACAGAAGCGAATCTAGATCAGAAACTTCAAGAATCAAAGTTGGAGTTGGACCGTAAACATAAAGTTATACTAGATAATTTAGAACACAAATATCCATCTCAATCGGGATTGGAAACAAGAAACCCCAATATGGTAAGACTATTTAACAAATCATTACATAGTTCAAAATAATGTCTTGACTAAAAGGTGTTGTTTTGTTTCCAATCTATTTTTTTGTGTAACTTCAGGGTAATGGTTTGAATTGTCCTTCATTTATTGTCTTAAGAGAATTTATCTTGACAAAATTTGAAATTGTTTCCTTCACGCACAATTTATCACGGATGCAGAAATGAAATCTGTTCATGATAGACGTTATGAATTAATACAACTTATTTAAAAAACGGCCATTGTTACATAACTGTTGCTAAAAGACAGAATCCTTATCCTTTATTTACATTTTTATCTCCATAAATCGCCTACATATAGAAAAGTGCACTCACTATTCAGTTTTAAAATAGATGAATCAGATGATGTCCTCTTTCGTTTTGGTTAACGGTGAACATTTTGTCTTATATGCACAGTAATATGCAATATTTTTGCAGAAATCGTAAAGTCGTTTTCTTATGTAGATTCTTTTAAATATATTGATATAATCTCTATGCAACCATAGAGGAATAAATCACGTTTAAACCAAATATAAAGGGGCTATTGAAATTATTTGATACAGGATAGAAAGGGCTTAACTGAAGGTTCGAGGACGGATTATACTGACTGTAAACAAGAAGCTGAGAATAGCAAGAAGAAAGCAGGTAATTTATTCTATAGTTGATAACAGTAAAATTGAATGTTACAATCTATTTATATGTTGGTCATCAAGATCCTTTTTATATTCTAACAAATTAAAAAAGTAACAGAAAATGAAGCGGATAAAATATTAAGACAAAAAACAACAAGTGCCCAAGCAGCACCAGTAGAAGTCGATTGCTTAAACCACTTAGCCAAAGAGTCGACTCCCTGACAAAGTTGTCAGAAACTGATTTTAATGTTAAAAGCTACTACTACTCCTTACAGGAGTGCTTGTTGACAAGACTAATTGTGCCTATTTTATGTTGGATAATTTTCAGCAGTGTCATGGTCCATGGTTCATCCAATTTTATGATCTTTTGGCCACTTCCCTTATATAATTTATCATTTGGCAGATTTTCAACGAACCCTATTGGAGTGATTGTGCCAATCCTCATTGTGAATATTGTCGGAATTGTTCAGTTCAGTGATTTACAGTGGAGTTATATCCTTTGATTTGTTGTATTTATCTTTTCCGGGGAAATATAGGATATCACGAGGAGAAATATCATCGGAATACGCAAAGTGGTCATTGGCAAGCCTAATTTTGCATATCATGGGCATGTTCTTTTTCGGGTTTTTTTTCCCCAGCAACTTCTCTTGTAAAATAGGGTCGACTTCCACCAACTCTTACACGATAGATCTGTTCGAAGTCTTTCTTGGACATTTTTACACATTTTATTATGATGCATATAACACGCATCGGTAGCTTCCTGTTCAGTGATTTCAACGGATTTATTTTTTAGATTGTATGATATTTTGTCAATTTCTTATTTACCTATGGGCAGATTTCCACCAAAACTTACAGGAGTTATAAGAACCAAGCCTAGTTCTGCATTTCACTGGCATGTTCCTGTTCAGCGATTTTCAGGAGAGTTGAGGCCCTTGATTTGTGATATTTACAGTATTCACAATACTTGCTGTATACAGTTAGGCTAGATTTCATCAAACCTGACAAATGATGAGTGAGAAGCATAGTTGTTCATATTATCGTCATGCTCTGTTTTTAATGTTTTTAGGTGGTGTCATTACGCTTTGCTAGCTAGATCTTTGATTTTTGCTACACCCCGCTTAGCTCACTAGGTAGAGCGTTGGTCTACGAATCACGGGGTCGCGAGTTCAATTTTCGGGCGGAGCATATGTTCTCCGTTACTATTTGATAAACGACATTGTGTCTGAAATCATTAGTCCTCCATCTCTGATTCATATGAGGAAGTTGGCAGTTACTTGCGGAGAACAGGTTTGTAATGGTACAGAATCCAGGAACACTGGTTAGGTTAACTGCCCGCCGTTACATGACTGAAATACTGTTGAAAAACGGCGTTAAACCCAAAACAAACATCCCTTTTACAACTGGTTTGAATTATACGTAACTTCACAGAAGTTACCAGCGTGACTGCCAAGCCTAGATGTGTATTTCGTTGTATTCTAGAATTTTTCCTTGAGAAATGACCTTTAATCTGTTACATTTTGCAATTTCTGCATTGTAAGTAGTAAAAAACATATACCCCAGTCACACATACGGCGCGGATATCTACGTCTAGTCACGGATTGATACATAGTAATCCATATCGATCCGTACCTGTGCCATACGGATTGGTACGGATTGATACGGATTACTATATTAAACCTACGGTTCAGGTATGGATAGATACGAATTATTTAGTTTCTCTCCGTGGCAGGACGTAGCTATACGCGCCGTATGTGTGAGAGGGGTAATACTGTCCTTTTGCGGAGGTATCGATATACCGGATTCAATATATCATGTATTGTAAATTTATATATTGACTTTTGTGAGGCAATGCAATAGTCTGCATGTATTATTCATATGTAATTTTCTGTTCAAATAAAAACTGTCAAAAGAAAATAGTTTAACTGGAAGGCAGTGAAAACATATGTTCGTAGCTTAAAAACGACAAAGGGGCCTCCGTGGCCGAGTGGTTAAAGTCGCTGACTTCAAATCATTTGCCCCTCGTCGATATGGGTTCGAGCCTCACTCGAGGCGTTAAATTCTTCATGTGAGGAAGCCATCCAGCTGACATACGGAAGGTCGGTGGTTCAACCCAAGTGCCCGCTAGTGATGAAATAATGCAGGGAGGGCTACCTGGGGTCTCTCACGACCATCAAAGCTGGAAAATCACTATATGACCTATAATTGTGTCGGTGCAACTTTAAATCTAACTGAAAAAAGACGACAAGACATATACAAATTTAATCAAGAAAATTAAAAGTGTAAAGTCCACTTAAGGCTTTTACTACGTACTTGCAACTTGTATTCAAATGTTGTGATATTTATATACCTGAAAACAGAGTTTAGAGTTTAGGATTGGGGTATATAAAAATGCTTCTGTGGCTGGTTGGACGGTCGGTTTGTAGGTTTGTCATGCTGTCAGTCTTTTGTAAAATATGTGGAGCAAATTAATTTCATATATTAAACAGATTAATATTATAATAATTCATCCTCAAATCAAACTTGTGATTACAGTTTTAAGGGGTTCCATTGAAACTTCCTGCATGTAATCCCCATAAATGGTAGAAGTGCTGGATACCTTTCTTGAGTGAACAATGGTTGGAAAAATATACTGTATCACCTCATATTTTTGACATAACAGTTTGCAGAGGGAAATACTGTCACAATTTTAATGGATTCCAATGCCACTCTCAACATGCAATCACCACGAAACGTAGATACGATAGACATTTCTTTCTGGCGTGGGCAATGGTGGGAGCATCCATTCACCGCATTTCGTTTTAAGATTGGGACACAAACTGTGCCCTATCATAAATAGATTCCAATAATACTTCATATATATGATATCTATGCCAGAAGTGAGGATGTGTGTGAACAGTTTATTTCTGTCTTTGATAGACATAAGAGGGGACACTCGCTAAGCAATTCCATATTAAAATCATGTAGTGCAATAAGGTAGTGGATTACCACAATTTTAAATGTATTCCAATGAAACTTCATACATATAATCACCATTAAGTCAAGATTCTACATGGGTGTGACATATGAATGAACAATGATAAATACATATCTATGCACCGAATTCTCGCTCAAGCTCTCAGAGTCCTGCTATAAAAATGTGGAAATAACGACTTAAACAATTTTAAATGGAATAATGCATCAACATTCTACCCCCTCCCCTCTCCCCAACACAACCGATTTTGTGACAACAACAAATGCCACACTTTTAAAGGAATTCCATTTGAACTTCATATATATATACCAAATCCAAAAATGTGAGGTATACTACTTTCACACTATTGAATCAATTCCATTGAAACTTTTCACAGACGTATAACATATTCATACTGCATTAAGATAAGTCATAAACAAAATAGCATGCTGAGATATTAAATCAAAACTTCGAGCTGATAACTCGAAATTTCGAGTTAGTTACTAGATAATTTCGAGTAAGTAAGTAAAAGATGTTACTTGAGTTGGCTCTATGGCTGTACTTGGAGTGCTGCGCTTTCGGGAAATCTACCATTATCTTTCATCGTGTATGCTTACAATGAAGTATTAGATTTACCTTTTTAGCTCACCTGAGCCAAAGGCTTAGAGTGAGCTATTGTGATCACTCACCGTCCATCGTCCGTCCACACTTTCCTTTAACAACATCTCTTCCTAAACAACCAAGTCAATTATGATGAAACTTTACAGTGATGATCTTTTGTTGGTCTTCTTAAAAAATTGTTCAAAGTTGTGAATTGTGTACAGAACTCTGGTTGCCATAGCAACCGAAATGAAAAACTTTAAAAATCTTCTTGTCCAAAACCGCAAGGCCTAGGGCTTTGATATTTAGCATGTAGCATAATTTAGTGGGCCTCTACCAAGATTGTTCAAATTATCTCCCTAGGTTCAAATATGGCCCTGCTCCGGGGGTCACATGGTTTATATAGACTTATATAGGGAAAAACTTTGAACATCTTCTGGTCTAAAACCATGAGGCCTAGGGCTTTGATATTTAGTAAGTAGTATCATCTAGTGGGTCTCTACCAAGATTGTTCAAATTATTTCCCTGGGGTGAAAAGAGGCCCTGCCACGGGATTTCCTAGTTTTACATAAACATATAATATAGGAATTTTTTTAAAAGCCTTCTTCCCTGAAACTGCAAGGCCTATGCTTTTGATATTTGGTATGTTGCATTGCCTAGTGGTCTACTACCAAAATTGCTCAATTATGTCCCGAGTTGAAAGTTTTACATAGACTTACATAAGAAAAAACTTAAAAATATTCTTATCTGAAACTGAAAAGCCTATGCTTTTGTTATTTGGTATGTTGCAATGACTAGTTGTCTACTACCAAAATTGTTCAAATTATGCCCCTGGGGTGAAAGAGGTCCTGCCCTGGGGTGTCCCAAGTTTTACATAGACTTATATAAGAAAAACTTTGAAAATCTTCTTGTCTAAATTTCAAGGCCTATGCCTTCGATATTTTGTATGTATCATTGCCTGGTTGATCTCTAACAAGATTGTTCGATGTAAGTCCCTGGGGTGAAAAGAGGCCTCGCCCCAGGGGTCACTTAATATATGAGGTATATTGGAAAATATTAAAAAAATTATCAGATCATATTTCCTAGACTACTTAATTATATTTACCTAATGACCCCAAGTGAACCCGACTGTGACCTTGACCTGCTGAGGGGGCCTCCGTGGCCGAGTGGTTAGAGTCGTTGACTTCAAACCATTTGCCCCTCATCGATGTGGGTTCGAAACCTCATTTGGGGCGTAGAATTCTTCACGTGAGGAAGCCATCCAGCTGGCTTACGGAAGGTCGGTGGTTCTACCCAGGTGCCCGCTCGTGATGAAATTGTGCACGGAGGGGTACCTGGGGTCTTCATCCACCATTAAAGCTGGAAAGTCGCCATATGACCTAAAATTGTGTCGGTGCGACGTTAAACCCAACAAAATAAATAAATAAATGACCTGCTGACCGACTTTCTTGTCTTTTTAGGATACAGCCTTGATATTTGGATGACATGTACAGTTTTGCTCACGAATCATAAAACTGACTTTCAGTGAACATGAATATGACCTATACTGACCCACTAAATTGTTTTTAAGCTTTAGCAAAGCAATTTGTTCAAACTAGCAGTTAACTCATGTGAGCGATATAGGTCCCAACATAGACCTCTTGTTTATTTTATTAAGTTACCATGTTTGTGTTTATTTCCCGTGAAAACAAATAGGATAATCATGTTACACCTAAAAGGGACTGCCACTTATTTTGATGTAATGTTTCCTTTTTGCAGTGTTCCAACATAGCAATTAAATCATATGATAGAAGTATTCTTACGGCGTGACACTGTTCTGTTTCATAGCATGAGAGTCTGATTACTGGTGAATGTTGAAAGGAAAGGTTAATCTTTTAAGTAATTGCCACTTGTTTTTTAAGACTTTCAGGTAAAGCTGATCAAACGATATGAAAAGTACATCGGAAAGGTATCTTCCGTGCCTCTAAAACCGCATAGAAAGCAGAGGAATGTAAATGATGTGTATGTTCGTCCCTGGATGACTGTAGAAATAAAGAATGAAAAGTCTAAAGAATGGGAAGAAGTTGAGATATCTATGCACGAAGTGGTCAGAAATAAAGAAAAGCCCGCCAAATACATCTACGTAATCGGAGACGCTGGTACGGGGAAAAGCATGTTTTGTAAAATGCTTGTGCATTTCTGGTGTATCGCTCATTCGAATCAAGAAATCAGTTTAGACAAATCTGACATTATGATAGTAAAAGAAATGCAAAACTTTAAATTCTTATTTTATGTTTTACTGCGATACTCTTCCGATTGTGACAGTATAGAAAAAATGTTAGAGAAATCATATCATGATCCTGCGCTTGGAGATATTTTACAAAATGAATCAAGTAAATGTCTTATTGTACTTGACGGTCTCGATGAATGGAAACCAGATAGAATGCATGATTCGCAATTTCTGACCCCAGGACTTCCAGGACGGGAGCTCGATGCTGATTATACTATAACAACTTCAAGACAATGGAAATTTGATACCTTGCAAATAAATGATACTGAGGTAGATAAAAGAATCAAACTACGCGGAATAGATACATATCAAATGAAACGCTTCACTGAGAAAACAGTCAACATTTTAAACGACAGTTTTCAACAAAGCAAAAATGCAGAGAAATGTCAATCTGATCTTCAAAGCAGACGACTTTCCGATATCAGCCACATACCATTGATCTTGCAACAATTAATATGTCTATGGTTTGACGATAAACTCCGAGAAAATTCCAAGTATGCTATATACAGTAATATATTAGCGCTCTTTTTTGAATGGAATGCACTGAAGACGACTTCAAAAAATCAAGAATGCGAGATAGCTACACAAGCACGTATGGACGTTACACTTTTGCCTGACTACTTATGTGATGTCAAGGCCCTCCGAGAAAACATCCGTGTTATACAGTATCTTTCACAGTTAGCGTACGAAACCCTTTTTGACAAAAACAAAGAAACCAAACTGACGTTCAGTAACTCAGCATTAGAACGCCTGAACATACCAAATAATGTTACAAAGTATTGTTTGAACATAGGCATCTTAACAGAAGAGCAAGATATAAGTTTGTCTGCAAGTTCAAGTCAACAAACTTTATTTTCATTTTTTCACAAGTCCGTGCAAGAGTACTTAGCCGCTGTGTATGTCGCTAGTCAGCTCAAAGAAATGTTGAAGTCGCGGAAATCATTTCCGAAGAATAACGATGATCTTGCAGACGTATACAAAACGTGCTTAAGGAAATACTTTGGCAGTTGCAAAACGGTTGTTGATATCTTAGATCAGTCAAATGTGTTTATTATGCTTTGTGGATTAGAACCACAGCTGCTGACAAATGTTAGTGAGTATATTTATGACGTAACACTTGTTGATGAATTGGTTGTTGAGGAAAGAAACACATTACCGAAACATGAATTTTCTTCGGATCATCATAATTTGATAAAAGATATTCAAATGTGCATATTTATGTGTATTGAAGAAGCTATGTCAAGTGCGAAAAATGTTCACACACCTGTGTATATTGCCGATATTTACGTTTCGAATTCACCAGAATCTGATTTGCTACGGTATTGTGAGTATGTTGTTTCAAAATATGTTCTATCGATAGATTTTGAACATTTTTGGTCGGACATGAAAGAAACTGATAAAGAAACAGTTTATCTTGCCGTGAAACATCTTGGAAAATGCGATCAATTGAAGGCTATAAAATCCAGCTTAATTAGTGATGACAGGATTACTAATGAAATCACAAAAATAATTGATACAAATGTTTTTACGCTTGAAACTGTCAGTTTCTTAAAAACAGACAAGAAAATCATAACACATCTTGTTTCGATATTACCGAAAATGCAACAATTAACTTCGCTTCAGATGAAAGGGACTCTTTCCGACCGTATTCCACATGATGTTTGTTTGTCGTTGTGTACATACCTGAATCAGAATACAAGTCTTAAGCATATAGCGTTTGATATTAGTTGTGAGAAGTACGACAAACACATGATAGACCTATCAAAACATAAACAACTTCAGAATGTTGATTTTAAGTTTAGTTCAGTCTGTACGGTCAGTTGTAACATTGACAATCTAGAAACGTATGAGCTTAGTATTACAAGTGGTAA
This sequence comes from Mercenaria mercenaria, assembly GCF_021730395.1. Taxonomy (NCBI): domain Eukaryota; kingdom Metazoa; phylum Mollusca; class Bivalvia; order Venerida; family Veneridae; genus Mercenaria; species Mercenaria mercenaria. Next base: position 45,721 of record NW_026461679.1, on the reverse strand, counting down.
CATGATGAAACATGTGTATAACAGTCTATATAAAGCAGATAAATTAACACATATTAAGCTGTCCCACGATTATTTTATATTCAACGATTATTCTATGTTAGACGATTTTTTTATGTGCTCTTACGAAACTGATACTGAAAGTCTTATCAGACTGCTGTTGTCATTAGTCAGTCTCAGTTCTCTAATGTTAGTGAACTTTACTTTTACTGACAATATTATAGCACGTCCGTGTGATATGAAGAATCTGAAAAATATAACACTTAACCGTGTAACAATGAGTATGACAACGTAATACAAGTTTATAGACAGTCTTCCTGAGCTGCCACAAGTAGTAACGATAGAAACATTTCAAATGAAAATTAGAGATGGGACAATATTTGAATACAGAATTTATGATAAAAAAGAGAAAGCAGCTGCACATCAGTATGTTAGGGAGAAAACAAATTTATTCCGCGTGACACGTGATGATATCATTGGTTTTTGTTTTACTACAAAGAAAGTGCGACTCTGAATATAAATTTATCAGAACGCAAATCACGATCACTTGAGTTGGCATAAATGTTGACAGTGTTTCATGAAAATAACGTGCAACAGAACTGTTTTATATCAAGCTTACATTACAGCATTTGTCGTATGTCTGTTAAACAGTCATTTTGTTTACAGAAAAATGCAAAAAGTATTTATATTTCTGAATAGCTGTAATTAAACGAATTACATTACATCGTGCTTCAGATGTTTCTAGTCTATATGTATAGTTTTATTTAACACACTCAATCTACATTAGAAACATGTATATACAATTATGACAAAGACAGTTACTGGGTTAATCACACAGTTCATATCTTATAAGAAATAGAAGGAAGTAAGTTGTTCTTTAGTTCATATTCATAACTTATCAATTTGAAAATGTTAACTGATTATTTTATATTTAATACATACTGTTTGTTTGAAATATTTTGACATTTTAATATACACTTGAAGGCTCTTTAAAGCTGAATTTATACAAAATGCCTTCGTGGTTAGGTTCTAGCCATTAACTTTTTTCTATGCTTGTTCTTCAGATTGTCAAATAGAAATTGTAACAGTTGTCCGTATTACTTTCCATTCGATAGGTGTTTCAATGCATGACATCAGCAATTAATTTTCATACAGCGAGTATTATGTTGAACTAAAGACAGGTCAATAGTACAAACTATGGACCGGCGATTTATTTTAAATGTCATGTAACAATTTGCCATGGATATTGGAATCCTGTAGTAGATCTAAAGATTTATTGATATCTACTATTGTAGTAAAGAATGCGATGAAGTGCAACATTTCAAACTGTTTTAATGGAAAGTCTTCTACAGCTTTAATAAATATTTTACTTCTATTTAACTGTTTGCCGGTAAATAGCAAAGACTATTGCCCGAAGTCCGTTAAGACATCAGAAGTAAATTTCAGCCAAATATGGTTTCAATGCGTGACTTTTGCACCAAGAAATATGGTGTTTATTTTTAGATTCGTCAAGTAACAAAAGCCTGGACACTCTATTTATAGAAATAGCAGTGTGATAAAATCTGATGTCACATCTCTTTCATGCATACAGTTTATGTTAGTTTTTTTCCCTTTTTAGGGCATAGTCATCATATCACAATGAAATTTATTCCAGGGGTTTTGTAAAATTTTGCATTCATGAACAGTTAGTTTAAAAAAATAATAATAAATAAAAAACAACTTATCTAAATTTGGCATTACGTCTATACCAGAGTTGCATTAAGTGATATTTAGAACCGACTGTACGTTTTGCAAAGAAGAATGCAAACGATATATCAAATGACTTTCGATCAATTCTGCTCTGAAATATGGAACATTCTTGCGCGATAAAGTCTAATAATGTCTAGGAATTGTTTGTGGCAGTGTTGTTTTTACCATATGTTAGCTGTGTTTGCTGAAATATCGAAATATCTTCATTGTAACAAATAGACGTATGATATATTTGAAACGACGTCAGTGTCAAATGATTTTATGACAGTTCTATTATGATATTTTTGAAATCGTTATAGTTTTAAGTTATTAGATGAGAAATATGCACGAGTTCTGCAGTGGAAATATTGCTTGACTTTAAGAGTGCAATATAATTCCGCTAAAGAACGAGTGCATATATTCCCGATTCGAATCTAATATTCTTTTTTATAATATACGCATCTCAATAAATTCTTATTATATAAATGATATATACTATTTTTGAACAATTTAAACGCAACGACACAAATGAAAATGACGTCGCAAATGACATCATGCCACCGATATGAAATATGAACGTAAATGCGGTAAAAAAATTGAAGTTTCATGTTGTAATGTAACTTACCGAAATTTATAACTGGGTATATTATATTGTGTCTTGTAAAATGGTAAATATCTGTGTTGTCAGTGAGACACACTTTCAACATAATGTGTGTGAATTTCTACATAAAATTATATTTGAAGATATCTAAATGAAATATATCGAAAGTACAAACGGATGTAATTGTAATATTTAAATGCTAAGTAATATATCTTAGAATCTGAAAAATCGGAGGTTTTCAAATATTTCAAATATTTCAAACATTACAAATGATGATTTGAATATTGTACATGTCTATACATTTAATGCACAAGTCTGTAAATAAATTTTGAAAGTTATTTTTTTATGATTTATAATTGTTCCTTTACAAAATTTTAGCCATAAGTAGGCAGCCTTAGCTAAAAGATCCTTGTATTGTAAAAACCGAGCCGTCTGATCCCTCCTTATGCTGTTAGTATTGAGCTGACCGACCGCTCCCTGTGCTGTTAATACTGACCCTCTGCTATACATACTGAGTTGAATGGTCGCTGTCTTTGCCGTAAAACTGACCTGACCGATCCCTCCCTGTGCTGTAAATACTGACCCGACCGATCGCTCCCTGTGCTGTTAATCCTGACCTGACCGATCGGCCCCTGTGCTTTAAAAACTGACCTGACTGATCGGCCCCTGTGCTGTAAATACCGACCTGACCGATCGGCCCCCGTGCTTTGAAAACTGACCTGACCGATTGCTCCCTGTGCTGTTAATACTGACCCTCTACTATATATACTGAGTTGAATGGTCGCTGTCTTTGCCGTAAAACTGACCTGACCGATCCCTCCCTGTGCTGTAAATACTGACCCGACCGATCGCTCCCTGTGCTGTAAATACTGACCTGACCGATCGGCCCCTGTTCTTTAAAAACTGACCTGACCGATGGGCCCCTGTGCTGTAAATACTGACCTGACCGATCGGCCCCTGTGCTTTGAAAACTGACCTGACATATCGCTCCCTGTGCTGTAAAAACTGACCTGACCGATCGCTCCCTGTGCTTTAAAAACTGACCTGACCGATCGCTAGCTATAATAAAAAATTGACCTGACCGATCGCTCCCTGTACTGAAAATACTGAGCTAGATGATCTTTGTCTCTGCTGTAAATACTAAACTAACTGATACACACTATACTGTAAATACTCCTTGTGCTGTAAATACTGAGAGAACCGTTGATACTCCCTATCCCGTAAATACAGTGCTGTCCGATACTCCCTATGCTGTAAATCATGAGTTGATTGATCACTCCCTGTACTGTTAATACTGAGCTAATCGATACCACCTGTCCGTAAATACTGAGTTCACCTATAATCTATCTGCTGAAAATACTAAACAAACCGATCGGTCTCTGTGCTGTTAATACAGAGCTGACTGACCGTTCCTTTTCTGCAAATAATGACCTGAACGATCGCTCCCTGTGCTGTAAATACATGTAGTAAATAAATTGATCGCTCCCTGTTCTGTAAATGCCAAGCTGATAAATCGCTCCCTGTGCTGTAAATACTGAGCTGATGGATCGCTCCCTGTGCTGTCAATACTGAGCTGATGGATCGCTCCCTGTGCTGTCAATACTGAGCTGATGGATCGCTCCCTGTGCTGTCAATACTGAGCTGATGGATCGCTCCCTGTGCTGTAAATACTGAGCTGATGGATCGCTCCCTGTGCTGTCAATACTGAGCTGATGGATCGCTCCTTGTCCTGTAAATACAGAGCTGGCCGATTGCTCCCTATGCTGTAGATGCCAAACTGATGGATCGCTCCCTGTACTGTAAATACTGAGCTGATGGATCGCTCCCTGTGCTGTCAATTCTGAGCTGATGGATCGCTCCCTGTCCTGTAAATACTGAGCTGGTCTCTCACTCCCTGTGCTGTAAATGCCAAACTGATGGATCGCTCCCTGTGCTGTAGATACTGAGCTGGCCGACCGTTCCCTGTGCTGTAAAATCTGAATTAACCAGTACTCTCTGTCCTTTAAATGCTGAGTTGATCGAAAGTCCACCTGCTGTTAATACTAAACTAATCAGTCTTTCCCCGTGCTGTAAATTCCTAGCTGAGAGATCGCTCCCTGTACTCTAAATACAGAGCTAACTAACCGTTTCCTGTGCCGTAAATACTTAGCTGACACTGCTTATGTTGTAAGTACTAAGATGACCGATACTCCCTGTGCTGTAAATGCTGAACTGACCTATCGATCGAAGTGTTGTAAATACAGAGATGACTAACCGTTGCCTGTGCTATAAATACTAACCGGACCGATAGCTTCTGTAAATACACGGGTATGAAACGTTGCCTGCGGCACAAATACGTTCCGCACTGAAACGAAGGCATCGCGCTTCCGACGACGCATTCTTGTATACCAGACGGGGATTTCCGGTATCTTTACCGGTGCTGGAAAAATCCATCTTACACCCCGGGGTGTAAGATGACTCTCGTGCTTTAATGACGTATTACGAACTACATATATGTAGAAGATTTATGTAGTAATATATATATTAATTAAAAAACGGAATAAAAATTCAATACCTTGACAGTTCCTATTGGTTCCTGATAGTATATTTCTCGATTCAAATCACGTTATTTTATCAAAAATTCATAACGTTACGCTGCAACTGATAAAACAAAACCGGAACTAAATATTGTTATTTGTTCTGAAACGTCATGACGTCTTTCCTGTTTACGGACGTTGGTTTCCCGCGCTTTGTTTAAATACACTGCCATATGAAATAGTTCTAAAAAGAAAGCCGTTCGATTGATTTTATTTTTATTATTATTTCTTGAAATCGGTATGCAAGAAAAAGATTCTGTCACTGGTTATAGGTGCAGATGGAAATATCCGGCTCTCGGGTAACTGTTTAGGCGGTAACTCGGCAAGGAGCCTCGTTACCGCCTAAACAGTTACCCTCGAGGCCGGATATTCCCATCTGCACCTACAACCAGTGAAAGAATCTTATAGGATGTATACAAAACTAACGAGTACGCTGCGTAAAATAGATTTTTTTAGTTATTGTCTTTTTACAGTAAAATCTTTACAGTAAAATAATACATTATCACTTAAGTTTTCTTACGCTACCAGTAGAATTTTCGCAAATTTTTAAAAATACCGAAGAGATCTGTATACATTTCCCAGGAAATTTAGAACAATGTATAAGACAACGTTTGATACAAAATAAAACAATGAAATAAGGCAAAAATAGCAGATTTTATCACTAATCCGATGAAACCCTTGTCTCTAGGTCTTGTCTAACAAACGTCGGGATCCGACGTCTAAACGGTTTGTAAATCCAACCAAAATCGAACGTTAATCCGACGTCGGGGTCCAACGTCTATACGACGTCTAACATACGTCAAATGTCTACTGGGACACAAGGTGACACAATATAAAGCTTAAGTTCCATTATATGTTTTAGCTGCATAACGTTATAACATTTTCATTAATTACAGTAATTTGAATCGAGAAATATACTATAAGGAACAAAGTGCGACTAATATGTAATGAGGGGGTGGAGCTATATCTCTCACAGTGTGAAAATATATATCGCCCACAGACTCGATGATTGATTCTCTTCCAAATAAAGAGGATAAAGTTTTATCTGTTTGAAGGCTTTATTGGGAAATATACCGGTTCAGTAAATATGTTCTCTGTTGTTGCCAATGTATCTTTTAGCAGTGTCTTTGACTGTCTGTCTACAGAAAATAGGTTTGTTATTGTAAATTGCTTTGTCATAATTACTCCACCCACATAATCTCGGGGCTTTAACATAGATCTTAGGGGGAAGTCTCTTCACCCTCAGCTAAGATTGAAGCATAATAAATGAAGTGTGACTAGCCATCCGGTAACCAGACGCATAGCCTGTGCTCTAGTCCAGTAAGCTGCTCCAACAAATTTGATGTGATCCTGTGAAATACTGAAATAAGTTTTTCATATGGGCAATATATCCCCCACTTGTTTCAAACATTCGAAAGACCAAAATACAAATGTAGTGGAAGCAATTTCTGATGATTTTTTTATCGGTGCCAACGCTTAACATGCTATAGGTTTAAATGCTGATTATAAATATATTCCATCTGTAATATCGCAGTACTTGACATTCGAAGTAACGACATGAAATAAGAAACAACACAACAGAATATTTATTATCTTTACCGCAAAATTTCATGTCATATGCATCAATAACTGTGTAAAAATCAGATATCATTCAAGAAACATTCATGTGCATTTCAAACAACAATGGTCAACTATTCTCATCATGTGATGTCACATTACTAATTTTGCGGTATAGGTCAACATTGTAGCCATCAAACTATCAAGTTAAAAAGCACTGAATATTACTCAAACATTGAAAAACTATTGAAGCCAAACTAACAGGAACACTCAAAAGTCATAAGCGCCAATTTAAACATTTATATTACTTGTTTACATTTGACACTATCGGAACTATTCTTCGCACCACATTATAACGACGTGCAGAGCGCATGGCTCGCTTTAAGTCATCCTTTAAAACTTTTGGCATTATGTGTAGCATAACTTCTCTCTAACGGACAGAAACAGGGAACAAGAGCTGTCCGTAAGACAAGATGCTCGACTTTTCTCAGTACTTGACTCTAAATAACAGCTTTGCCAGTAAAACAATTCCAAGTTAAAACGGGACATAACTCTGTCAAAATTCAAATCAGAGTAATGGGGATTGTTTCTCCATTTGTAGACTTTGATTGTAAAAGGTATTTTAAGTTTCAAGTCAAAAAGCTTTAATAGTAACAACGATATTTGACTTCTTCAAAGATTTTAACAAAATATTCCAAGTGAAAAGGGGCATAATTCTGTCAATATTCAAACCAGAGTTATGGGGATTGTTTGTCCTGGTGTAGACTTCGATAGTAAATAATATTTTAAATTTAGAGTCAATAGCTTTGACAGTAACAGAGATATTTAGCTTTATAAAAAACTTAAATCAAAATTTTTAAGTTTAAAAGGAGCATAATTCTATCAAAATTCAAATCAGAGTTATAGGGATTGTCTCTCCTGGTGCAGCCTTTGATGGCAAATCAGTATTTTAAGTTTCAAGTCAGTAGCTTTGATAGTAACAGAGATATCTGACTTTATCAAAAACTTTAACCAAAAAATCTAAATTGAAAAGGGGCATAATTCTGTCAAAATTCAAATCAGAGTAATGAAGCTTGTTTTTTCCTCGTGTAGACTTCAATAGTAAATAACATTTTTCGGTTTCAAGTCAATAGCTTTGATAGTAACAGAGATATTTGACTTTATCAAAAAATTTAACCAGAAATTCAAAGTTTAAAAGGGGCATAATTCTACCAAAATTCAAATCAGAGTCATGGAGATTATTTCTCCTGGTGTAGACTTTGATAGTAAATAACTAGTAAGTTTCAAGTCAATAGCTTTGATAGTAACAGAGATATTTGACTTTATCAAAAACTTTAACCAACGGCGACGCTGACACCGGAGGGAGTGCAATAGCTCTAATTTTTCTTCGAAAAGTCGAGCTAAAAACAGGCACATCTGAATTTATATCACCTACCACATAGTGATGATATAATAACCCAAAGCGACAAAACGCATGTATGTTTGTCAAGACCTGTCATCTGTGTAGCCGACTGAATTGTTTACTAAATGCTTTTCTTTCTCTCTGTATAAGAAATGTCGAAATATTTGTTAATCGTTTTAGAGATAGACTGCCCTAGTGGTATAACAATCATAAAAGTATGGAAAACGATTAACTTGTGTGTTCGTTATGTGTCACATGTGAATATTAGAAAGCAAACCAGGTTGCCCATAATTTGTATCGCTAATATTCCGACTGCCAAAGAAACCGGTGATGCGAATCTTTTCGTGTTCACCAGTAAAGTACAAAAGCCTGAACCAAAGAGCTGACCCGCCATTTCCTATTTCGCAAAAAAACTTTAAAAATTACAGAACGTATATTTATGGCAGCGTCCTGGTGTCAGCAGAGAAATTTAAATTTGTCTTACGTACGACTTAGTATCACTTACGTAGGACTGCGAATCGTAACTATACTGAACCAAAGAGCCGACTCTGTTGTACAAATTTTCAAAAACCTTCACTTTTTTGAAATGTAGAGTAAATACATCCATGCTTATTCACGTGAGAAATGATGAATGTATAAATCAAATTTGTGTTATACAGACATAAAACCATGAAACACCGGATTTTGTAGAATATCGAAAAAAGGGAAGGTTTTTTTGAAAATGTCAAGAATATATTGCATCTAGAGTTCTAAACTTCACTCGACTTTGTATTTTGGTCACTGCAGATTATTGAATATATCCTCTATATTCTTACACTGAAGATTCAATAGATTATTCAAGGGAACAAAATGGTACTCTAAAAATATCATAAAACGATAACCCGAATCCATGTTTTTAAGTCTAATCAGAGTCATTTAGGTTTCCTGATGGAAATGACACACAGCAACTGTTTAAATGGTATATTGACATTTGTCCCCTCCAAAAACCATTCTAAAACAGCTATTTGGTACGGTTGAACGGGGTCATTTTATTTGAATTGCGCTATATTTTAGTCGAAACAAAGTTTACATATTGATTATTTATCTGAACTGCACTGTATTATAGCCAAACCAATGTTACGGATGAACGAGTAATCTTATCTGAATTGCACTATATTTTAGTTAAAGGATTGGTTATTAAAATTGCACTCCATGTTAGCCAGATCAAAGCTTTCTGGTCCATTGTTTGATAAAAACACTCTACAACTACTAAGATGCAACGTTAGTTTATCAACACATGATAATATATATACATACATTCACTTCACGTATTTTCTTATGACACATGCTTGTAAAGGCTTAAAAGCATTTAAGAAAACAATTAAGGTCATTTGTTTGTTTCTAAGGTCTATAAACGTTCTAGGAAATTTTTCCCTTACGTGGCGTTCCAGTGTTTTGCTACGTACAATTTTATCCTTTAAAACTGTTATATTTCAGTCTTTTTGTTACTGTACTAATTCGCTATTTCACACACGAATGACAAGGTGCTTGTGCAAGAATAATCATACCAGTAATTATTGCTAGGATGCATTTCTGTGCATAAACGACTGCCCGGTTGGCCTGAAGCCCATTTGAATATTTTTTCTGCGAATTATTCAGTGTCATCCACGGTGAAATTGAGTTTTTATGACGGCCATCGATAAAAACGTAACTGCCAAATCCTTGCAAGATATCCATGACATCTCCATGTTTCAACTCAGAATCAATGTAAATCACATGACCACCATCATTTTGACATTGCTTTTCCACGCCCTCGAAGTTTTTGTTCGGCGGATAAACAATTTTACACAGAACCCATTCGCCGTAATGTTATAGTCTTTGGGACAAACTCCCTCACAAATAGTTATTCCGTTTCCGGTGTTCTATTTCCCCGTTCTAATGAAGGCGGATTTATTTTTACACGTTCTTGTCCGTTTCCTTGTAGCAATGTAGCCTTCTTTAACGGCCCCACAATCTGACCACTGTGTCCAGTCATCACAAGGATGACGGTATTCAAGATTCCGTATCGCCATTCCAGCAATGTTAACACTGGCTTATTAAGCTTCCTTCCAAGGCTCTGTAACATTTTTCCGTCCACGTCTTCTGCGGCGGTTCCATTACTTTCCATCAAGGACGTAGCACAGCTTATTTCCAATTTTACGATGGCAAGTATGATACAGAAAACGGTACGTACAGTTCCTTTCTTCATGTTGTCTTATTTTTACATACTTTCAAATTTATTTTATCTATTGGTGAAATATATTCGTTTCCTTTTTTGTCACTGCAACAGTGTATCATGCAGTCAAGACAAAAGAAATATGACTGCAAAATGAATAACTACAATCAGTTTTACCCACAAATTGGACCTCCACACTGAGAGATGCAAGGGCGTTTGAACTGGCTTTGTGTTGCTAATAATTTTGCGTAGGTTGTATAAATTTAGTTAACATATTTCAGTTCAAAACTATATTTTTATTAACATAACCTGCTGCATTAGTATTAAATAATTTACTCCGAACATTATATAATTATATAGATTGAAACCAGACATTGAGTGTAATAAACGAGAAAGGTCTTCTTACTTTTATTAATCCTTCTGTCGATACATAAATAAGTGTCAGAAGAAAAACAATTGCAAGGTTGGAACAGATTTTTGCGTAATAGATTACAAGCAAAGGTCTGTTACAAATGAAAAACATTAACATCAAACATAATGTAGGTATTCTTGTTTTTACGGAAAACATGATACACATCCCGGAGAACACTTTAACCATACGGTGGTTGTACTGAGAACATTTTAACCACACGGTGATTGTACTGAGAACACTTTCACCACACGGTGATTGTCCTGAGAACACTTTAATCACACGATGGTTGTACTGAGAACACTTTAACCACACGGTGGTTGTACTGAGAACACTTTCACCACACGGTCATTGTACTGAGAACACTTTAACCACACGGTGGTTGTACTGAGAACACTTTCACCACACGGTCATTGTACTGAGAACCCATTAATCATACGGTGATTGTACTGAGAACACTTTCACCACACGGTCATTGTACTGAGAACGCTTTAACCACACGGTGGTTGTACTGAGAACACTTTCACCACACGGTGGCTGTACTGAGAACGCTTTAACCACACGGTGGTTGTACTGAGAACACTTTAACCACACGGTGGTTGTACTGAGAACACTTTCACCACACGGTGGTTGTACTGAGAACACTTTAATCACACGGTGATTGTACTGAGAACACTTTCACCACACGGTGATTGTACTGAGAACGCGTTAACCACACGGTGGTTGTACTGAGAACACTTTCACCACACGGTGGTTGTACTGAGAACGCTTTAACCACACGGTGATTGTACTGAGAACACTTTAACCACACGGCGGTTGTACTGAGAACGCTTTAACCACACGGTGATTGTACTGAGAACACTTTTACCACACGGCGGTTGTACTGAGAACGCTTTAACCACACGGTGGTTGTACTGAGAACGCTTTTACCACACGGCGGTTGTACTGAGAACGCTTTAACCACACGGTGGTTGTACTGAGAACGCTTTTACCACACGGCGGTTGTACTGAGAACGCTTTAACCACACGGTGGTTGTACTGAGAACGCTTTCACCACACGGTGGTTGTACTGAGAACGCTTTAACCATACGTTGATTGTACTGAGAACACTTTCACCACACGGTGGTTGTACTGAGAACACTTTAACCATACGGTGATTGTACTGAGAACACTTTCACCACACGGTGGTTGTACTGAGAACACTTTCACCACACGGTGGTTGTACTGAGAACACTTTCACCACACGGTGATTGTACTGAGAACACTTTACCCATACGGTGATATTAATCCTTCTGTCGATACATAAATAAGTGTCAGAAGAAAAACAATTGCAAGGTTGGAACAGATTTTTGCGTAATAGATTACAAGCAAAGGTCTGTTACAAATGAAAAACATTAACATCAAACATAATGTAGGTATTCTTGTTTTTACGGAAAACATGATACACATCCCGGAGAACACTTTAACCATACGGTGGTTGTACTGAGAACATTTTAACCACACGGTGATTGTACTGAGAACACTTTCACCACACGGTGATTGTACTGAGAACACTTTAATCACACGATGGTTGTACTGAGAACACTTTAACCACACGGTGGTTGTACTGAGAACACTTTCACCACACGATCATTGTACTGAGAACACATTAATCATACGGTGATTGTACTGAGAACACTTTCACCACACGGTGATTGTACTGAGAACGCTTTAACCACACGGTGGTTGTACTGAGAACACTTTCACCACACGGTGGTTGTACTGAGAACGCTTTAACCACACGGTGGTTGTACTGAGAACACTTTCACCACACGGTGGTTGTACTGAGAACGCTTTAACCACACGGTGGTTGTACTGAGAACACTTTTACCACACGGTGGTTGTACTGAGAACGCTTTAACCATACGGTGATTGTACTGAGAACACTTTCACCACACGGTGATTGTACTGAGAACACTTTAACCATACGGTGATTGTACTGAGAACACTTTCACCACACGGTGGTTGTACTGAGAACACTTTCACCACACGGTGGTTGTACTGAGAACACTTTCACCACACGGTGGTTGTACAGAGAATACGTTAACCACACGGTGATTGTACTGAGAACACTTTACCCATACGGTGATTGTACTGAGAACACTTTCACCACACGGTGGTTGTACTGAGAACACTTTCACCACACGGTGGTTGTACTGAGAAGACTTTAATCACACAGTGATTGTTCTGATAATACTTTCACCACACGGTGATTGTACTGAGAACGCTTTAACCACACGGTGATTGTACTGAAAACGCTTTAACCACACAGTGATTGTTCTGAGAACACTTTCACCACACGGTGATTGTACTGAGAACGCTTTAACCACACGGTGATTGTTCTGAGAACACTTTAACCACACGGTGATTGTACTGAGAACGCTTTAACCACACGGTGGTTGTACTGAGAACACTTTAACCACACGGTGATTGTACTAAGAACACTTTAACAACACGGTGGTTGTACTAAGAACACTTTCACCACACGGTGGTTGTACTGAGAACACTTTAACCACACGGTGATTGTACTAAGATCACTTTATCAACACTGTGGTTGTACTGAGAACACTTTCACCACACGGTGGTTGTACTGAGAACACTTTCACCACACGGTGGTTGTACTGAGAACACTTTCACCACACGGTGATTGTTCTGAGAACACTTTAACCACACGGTGATTGTACTGAGAACGCTTTAACCACACGGTGGTTGTACTGAGAATACTTTAACCACACGGTGATTGTACTAAGATCACTTTATCAACACTGTGGTTGTACTGAGAACACTTTCACCACACGGTGGTTGTACTGAGAACACTTTAACCACACGGTGATTGTACTAAGAACACTTTAACAACACGGTGGTTGTACTGAGAACACTTTAACAACACGGTGGTTGTACTAAGAACACTTTCACCACACGGTGGTTGTACTGAGAACACTTTAACCACACGGTGATTGTACTGTGATCGCTCTATATTTTCAACACAATCCTCCTTTCCTCACGTATTGATGGAGTTATACTCTTTGGGTTTCGTTCTACAAATCTGAAAAGGAGAGTCATTGGTGATTTTTGAGAGTATTTTTTAAAAAGTTTTTATAACTGAGCAAAATACTGAAATGCATCTTAATGTGGTCGTATCGGTATCATTACAATGATGTCAAATGGTGATAAAACTGTTTAAGAGTCCCAGAATGCAACAATATCATTTATCTTTATATAGACTGAGCTTAGAGTATCAATCAGTCAGATGCTGCTCTCTATATTTAATCACATATTAATCAAGGATGATATGTTTAGTTCGTGTAGTTGGAGCCTTTCCCCAGCTTCCGAGTGTTCTTTGGTCCACGAGCGTTCTGCTACTAAAATAAACCCAGCTCTGTATGGATAGATATCGCATTTATTTGTAATTTCAAGGCGAGAAAATTTTTTTGGTCATTTTCGGATCAATTCAGTTTTGACTACCTCGCTTAAGTATTGTTATTCTCTACCGTTCATGTTGTATCGAGACATTGTATTATATCCAATCCACAGTGCTTGTGGCGTTTATCTAATTTCAGAGGATAAACGTTATATTCACAAAGTAGACAGAGAGGCGTGCCTAAATTATCTTCTCAGTCTGGACGTGACGTGCTCTGCGTTTAAGTTTGTTTAAAGAGAGGAGGCTATTTTAAATAATTTCCGCTTTATTTATATTAATTAGTTTAACTAGAAACACCAGGCATATTTAAGTTTGCTACAGTACCGATTTCGTATGTAAAGGAAATCTCTCGCAGTTTTGGAAAAGTAAACGTTTCTTTGAAAATATATTGTATTTGACTTGAAGATGACTTTAGGAAAAAAGTTATTGATATTGTCATATCCTTTATTAGCATCATAAATATGATGGTAGTGTTTTTTTCTAAAATACTATTATAATTAGTCACTATACGCACGAAGGGGTGTGTTATCATTCAAAGCCAGTACCACGGACAACTAGTTACGCTTTAGTCCGTAAAAGAGCATCATTATAATACATGAACTTACACATTCTTTGCTAAAATGATTGAGAGGTTTAAACTATTTTTGTCCAGCTGCAGACGCTCTGCCTACAATACTAAATAAACAGAAATGTAATCACTCCATCAGAAAGCACCGAGAGAAGACAAGGCACAAATGAACAAAATAAACAAGTGTTTTTTGTGTTTATTATAGCTAAACTGTGTTCAGATTAAAGTTATAGTATCTGAACTGTAGTTTTTTAGTATTCAGACAAAGTAAAATATTCTGGCGTATAATGCGTTATGTAATTGAAGTACAAAGTAAAAGTAACTTCTTAATGTAGTTCAAGTACAAAGTTGAAGTAACTTTTGTATTTTGTCATTTTTATATTTTCCTCAAATTCTATAAAATGATTGAGAATATTCTATTTGTTTCACTCTCATTTTGTCATAATATTGTTAACAAGATTGGCGTATTTTCCTTAATTTTTGTTTTTGAGTTATGTGAATGCATTGTTTATTCTTCGCAGCTGATTTTTATTATTTCTTTCGGTTCCTCTGTGTACAGTTAAGGCTTTTAATGGGTGTAATTGACAAATCGTTTTCGCATCTCTTTGCGCATTACTCGCTGCATTAGTCATAATTAATGCATATTTCAAAATAATATTTGTGAAAGTTTTGTAAATGTTGTGAAATAAATTATCGTCTATTTGAAATTAGAATTGTTCTGTCTTATGTGTCATGGACTGTATGCTCGTTATATCTGAAGCTTATATATGTATTTACAAAATACCTTTACGTCAATAAAGTGCACTGCAAATCACTAGTAGCCAATCATTCACGACCTTGATTATTATTACCTTAAAACGTATGATTGCAAGAGGGGTAAACTAATTTAGTAGCTATTTCAAAATTTGACGGTGTTTTACTTTTATTCACAACATTTTTGAAGATTGGCGTGAAGCTGGCAGTACAGCAGTAGCAGCAACAGCAGCAGCAACAGCAGCAACAGCAGTTAACTGCTGCTACTGCCAGCAGTTACAGCAGTTAAATGCTACTACTGCCAGTACTTAATAGCAATTAATTACCAACAATTACAGCAGTTAACTGCTACTACTACCAGCAGTTACAGCAGTTAACTGCTACTACTACCAGCAGTTGCAGCAGTTAAATGCTACTACTACCAGCAGTTACAGCAGTTAACTGCTACTACTACCAGCAGTTGCAGTAGTTAAATGCTACTAATACCAGCAGTTACAGTTCTTAAATGATACTACTGCCAGTACTTAATAGCAATAAATCACCAACAATTACAGCAGTTAATTGCATGTACTACTAGCAGTTAACTGCTACTACAGCCATCAATTACAGCACTCCAAAATGCTGTTTTACCAGTCTGATGTTACTGGCATCAAGTATTTGGTATATAAGTGTCCTACATGTAATGCTGCCAGCAGAAAGTGTGTCATTAAAATCTGTTTATCATTTTCCTGTAGATTTACTGCCTCGTCATTTGTATAGTTAAATATTTTACGAAATGCAGTTTCATATGTTTTCTGTATGATATTTATATCTTCCGAATAAGGAATTTATGACGTTTTGTTAGTTTCGCCACATAATGGAACGTCAAACATTACGCTTGGCGACGCCACGTTCTGAGCGTTGACGGGAAACAGCTTGTGTGCTAAAGATTTTATTTTGCATCCAGTTTTTTATCATGTTCAATCAATTAAATATTTACTCGTAATTCATAAAATGAGTAGATATAATACTGCTCGCTTTCTAATATGTTTTCTGATATATTCTTTTCCATCTAAGCTAGAATGAACACATTGAAGAAGAATGTATAAACAGAGTAAATATAAGGCTAAGATTTTATCAGCATTTGACCGTATTAATATCTAAGCGCTCAAATAAAAACATCCATAGTTTTTATAGTTTTTACCAATATGTATGTGTTTATTTTTCAAATCTGAAAAAAACGCGAATATTATGGCCGGATAGAGCCACTTAATCGCGGTCGTTTTCAACTTCAGCTTGAAACAAAAATCGGATGACATAAATGGACCGAAGTATAAAGTATAAAAGATCGGTGTCGTCTCTAGACTTTTGCGCAAAAATTCAGAACCCGTGTCTCCCGAAACAGGACCGCCCAGGTTCTGTTTTAAAACAGCACTATCAAGAAAAAAAAGATAAATAAAATAAATAAATAATGAATAAACAAAAAATTAACTATTAACATCAGATTTATTTCATTTTAAATATATTTGATTGCTCTTTGTTTCATACACAAAATGATACAAGTATATCTTATGTACACAGAACAAACAAAAACGCAAAATAAAACAACAACAACAACAACAACAATTGGATCGGGCTACAAATTATTTCAACATCGGCATACACAGCCATTCACACAACATTTTCAACCATGGTTAATAAATATATGCATTGCCAGTTTCTAAACCGTTTAAATATAAGTAACCCAAGGAACCAGAAAAGGTTAGGAAATAACCTCTTATCTAAGATTACCCCACCCTCGTATCGGAACGAATGACACAATGTTTGGGGCGTTCGTCCGCCAATCGAGCAATCATAGGTTTGGTGCCCGGTACGGTCACTCTATTCGTGATTAAAATGTTTCAGTGGGACAGTTATAAATTACTGTGGACAAAGAGTTTATGCTTGTAAAAAATTGAATGTTGACGAAAACGGATGTAAAAAAACCCCAACACAAATAATATTTACTCCCGGCTAAGTTGGTCGATATATACATAGTCAAAACGACATGAAATTAACGACAGACGTTATAAGTGTACGTGCATTTTGTAAATGAATAATTGCATTTATGCATTTAATAACCATGTCATAGGTTGGTATAAGCCGGTTCTCAACAACCTTCAAATTATGAAACCCCGGGTCCAGCCCCGCATCTCCTCGACCCGGGCTCCTCTCAGACAAGTCTTTAGTTAGAGTTTTCCCGGAATGAAAAATTCCGAAAATGGCCTGAAACCAACTTTGAGACTCGCTCACGAGTAAACAAGAGTTTTCCCGGAATAGCCACTATGCTGCCCCCGATAGACTACCACCCTCTACTACGGCAACCCAGTCTCAACCCTAGATAAAGGTCGCATAGGGACCTCCTATTAACTGCTGGAACAATATTAGGCCACCCCCGACCCACCCCCGTCTCACACCTCGACCCGGGTTCCTCCAAACAGTTTTCCCGGAATGGCGGCCACCCGTGCCTGGTGGGGACCAACCCTCTCTACAACGGTCACCCGGTCCGATCCGCTGATAAAAGTCTGGGGCGGCACTGGGGGCCCCAATTTTTCCACGTTTCCTAAATCTACCTTGTGCGAAGGATTAATACATAAATCTAGTTTCATTGTTATTATCTATATGGAGCCATGAAATCCGATTTCATGTAAACAGTTTTTTGTCAATATTTATACCTATCTTCACTTTGATAATCACTAAAAATAACCCATTGAATATATATGCCTATAAAAACCATTTATTCATTTTATAAGGAAAACGTACCCGGGCCACATAAGAAATCATTTACATGTAACCGTCTGGAAAATCGCGATTTTTGTACTTTCATTTTCATAACGAGTAAATCAGGGGAATTAATTACATCAAACTTTTTGAAACTTACTTTACCATGGGCGTAGGAGCACTGCTGTGGGGACAGGGAGAGCATCCCTCTCCCCAATTTTGAGCGTAAAATAACGGTAAATAAAGGGAAAATGCTAATATGAGGCAACATTTAGATGTACTGATACGGATGTCTATTGTGAAGAAAGGGAAACAAAATATCTAATGTCAGTAACATAAACTAGTGTAACAACTTATTAACTGCTGTAACTGCTGGCAGTAGCAGCAGTTAACTGCTGTAACTGTTGGCAGTAGTAGCTGTGAACTGCTTCTACTGATGCTACTGCTGTGCTGCCAACTTCACGCCGATTTTTTGAAGCTCGAAAATAAATTTTCTAAAGCATGTGATAATTGTAATATTATTTTTTTTGCAATACAGAAAACTAACCAAACTGAAATTTAGAGAGGGAATATGATCCTTTAAAATCAACATGGTAAACGTCTGATTATTATACGTGAATGGACTGCAGCCTATACATGTTATACAACTAGTGAAAAATTGTCATGTCATTCGATGCCGAGAGATACATTGTATTGGACGCTCGATTAGCGAATTGCCCTGCCTCACGGTGAATTAATGCAACAATGTTACGTAAAATTATGTTGGCAAAATAAAGGATTAACTTTAGGTTTGCATGTTATAAATTGAACTTATAGCAGCTCTGTGTGTAGGTACACATTAGACAACAAACGGGGCTGTACATACTCGGGGTTGAACCTGAAGAAGGACAGGAAAAGTAAGTAGTAAGTAAAGAAATAAAAAAATCTAATTTGATCTATTAAAAAGTAAATACATAAACGACGCTACATGTACCTTTACACCTACAGTTGTCAAATTATAGTTTCTTTTCATTTTTATCATATTCTGTATAATTATAAACATAAAACCTTGATTTTGTTGACTCGATTTAGTAAATGAAACCGATATTGGACTTTGAAAAGAAAACAAGTATTTTACCAAAGAAGTTGTATAATGCCCCTTTAATAATAAATAATAGAATCACCCACTCGGATGTTATCCCATATCGAATCACACCACCATGCATGTATTTTATATAACCTTGAAACCAGAACAATGAGTGATATACTTATTCCAGTCAAGGTATGTTTTAGTTGTTTTGCATTGCATAAGCAATCAATGCGATCAATTGATGACCACTGCTGTTCTGGAGGTCAGTACGTCACAAGTCTAGGTGACATAGAAACCGAAACCGATGTCTGATCAACAACTGGATAAGAATTATTATTTGTCGTCTGTAGATGTTGTTTTGTGGTCAGTATGTCAAAAATCAAGGTCACAATGACATTGACGTGTTTTTTCTCCAGTGACATAACTAGAGCGCGATTCAAGTATCGCCTTCATCATTATCATCGTCATAGGATGATTGCGTCTTATCAAAAGAGTTCCATGTCGCGGAGACCGACAGCTATTTCTGAACAGTTACTGGAGAAACTTCGTTTATAAAACCACCAAACTGCATTGATGATTGTTTATAGTCAGTAGATTGTAGTAAGATATTGTTACTTTGTGCAAACAGCATCTCCGCTCAAGCAAATATCATGTTGGCTCTGACTTACCAAGTGAACCTCACTTAACTGTCTGGTGGTCAGTAGGCGACTGTTTCGACAATAGAGCACTTTGATTACAAATTTGTGTTTGACGTACTTAGCTAACTTTACTTTCTTACCAGCTTGAGACATTGGGGCAGATGTGGCAAAATTAAAGAAAAAGATGAATCTTCTTGATTCTATGTAGATAAATGGTACGTGATGCACATCGTTGCGTCTGGTTTTTATTAGGAAGTTTCGCTTGGTTTTCAGTGCATCGAAACAGATGTGCTTTAGTAAACACATTCTGTGTTGGTCAATTTAAGATTCCAAGCCTGATTATAATACATCCCGGACCTGTATGTATGACGCATTTATTTACTGAACAGCGAGGACTGAATTTCACTGTATCAAAACTAGAACAAATATCTACGAAAAAAGGTTATGTTTTAAAATGTTAGAATTTCTTGAATGCTACATTTTCTGTCTTATTGTTGCGGACTCCAGCAGATGGGAAATAGTTCACAGACCCGTATAATGTTTATTATTTTCAGGAACGCGTGCAAAATATTTCCTCAAACTGTTATAGATAGAAATAATTTTATCGATGACATTCGTGTAAATTATTATTGCTTTGGAACAACGGAACACGGCAATACATTTTGATGACGTGGAATTGCTATTTCTTATCACTCTTGCAGTGGAGATTAAAATTCACGTTCATTTAACAAATTCGAAGGTAATTATTTGCTGATACAGGAGAAGAAGAGAGGTGTGAGATTGGAACATCGTGTTCTTCACAACTGAGCAAATGATCTTCGTCAATTTGGTAGCCCCACTTTATTTATTTATTTATTTATTAACTTTTGAGTTCATCTTTTTAGATATATATATTTCCTTGGTGTACTGCCACGGCTATAATATACTCATGGTGTCTATGGGATGGGTTCCTTTAAATATGGGACAACCAAAAGAAAGTTTGCAGACAGTAATAATTGATTTAATGTTTCCTTCTTATATCAAGATCACGATAATAAAGATGATAAACAGAGATACTTGTGTATCGGTATCGGTATCAGTATCCTGGAAATAAAAATAATTCAATTATATTATCTATTTAACAAATTATTCAAATGTCAAAATTACAACGCGATATGACAGATGACAGCTGTCAAAAATGTAAACAAACATTGACCACCTGATAAAATCAGTCATGCTTAGCATTATTGCATTACAGGTAAAATATAATGTGTTTACAAATAGCGATCATACAATAATGTACCGATGATAAAAGAATATATAAGTCAAAATATTTACCTGGAAATATATAAGTTCCAGTTGATATACAAAAAATGCACAAAATATATGAGCGGCTTAAAATGCAACAGACATCTTGAAATTTGACTTAAAAAGTGACCAGTGCAGTGATTGGTTGTTAGTGATCACGTGCATACGTTTTATATAGGTTCATTTATAGGATTCATATTGGAAGGTTATTGATTTATTTCCCTTGGACTGAAAAAGAAAGTTTTGGAACTATGGAACGTCATACGTGTCATAAGTCTGACAACACACAAGTAAAAACAACGGAGTATTATTGGCAGATAATTTAATTTCACTCTATGACATTCTCCCCCTGCTCCGAAAATGTCGTCCCCGACATTTATGGGAACATCTTAAGTAAAGAATTAACAAGTATTTGCAGATCAAATACAAGTTACAAGTTGCTTCCGATATATCGCTCGTGTGCTTATTATAAAAACAACGAAGTATTTAAGCGAAATATACATAGGTGAATACTGTGGTGAATATTGTGAATCATTACATGTGTGCTTGTAAATGTAATGGCATAATTATTGTAGTATGTTTGTGAACTTTACGATTTAAAATCGCACGCAATATGCTACACAAATCCATTTTCATTTCACAATTATCCACAAGTATAGTATTTGCATTCAGTCAGTGTCCATTCATACTTCATATATTATGTACATAATTCAGGTAAAGTTTTGTAAAAGTTAGTCTCTTTTTCACTTTCAATTTACACAATTGTAACAACAGGATTTCTTAAGGTAAGTATTATGCATCAGAAGAGGAAGCTCTGGTAAGTATCTTTCATTACCATACTAGAACATAATTCTGTTATTTCCATTTTCTAGGCGATCTGTAGGTAAGTATACTCGTTTGAAGTACATTCAGCTAGAGAAGCAAAGCTGCGTCCATAACTTTCAGGTAAGACTATTTTGCTTTCAGGTGCAACTACATCAGGTAAGTATGATTACTTCTCTTTCAGGTTCCAAAAGGTAAAAACAAGGTAAAACTCCTAAAGGTAAGTATCAGATTTTATTGTACAACAGTAGTATTTACCCTAGTTCCTCTGATGAATCTCCTGTGTCATCTAGGTTTGTATCATTTGAGTCCTGTAACGATGCCTCTGACGTTGGAGAAACACTTTCATATGCTCTGTGTTTCATTCCAAGAGGTAATAGATGGTTTCTGTGAAGTACCCGTGTCTTTTTGGCATTCCGGCAGTCCTTTAATATCTCGTATACTGGTAGATCATCATTTGGTTGTGCCACAACTATATACGGCGTATCCTCCCATCTGTCTGCCAGCTTGTGTTTTCCACGAATATTAACGTTTCTTGCAAGGACAAGGTCTCCCGGTTTTAAACTGTTTGCTTTAGCTTTGATGTCATATCGCTCTTTATTCTTTGCTGCCGCTAGTTTTGACGTCCTCTTCAGCTTTCTTGTATGCTGATGCTAATTTTGCCCGGAGTTTGTTGATATACTCATGTTGGTTTTGACTACTAAAGTCTTGAGATGGAAGACCCAAGAGAGCGTCGATAGCCAGTTTTGGATGTCGCCCGAACATAAGAAAATATGGTGAAAATCCTGTGCTTGGATGTATTGTTATATTGTACGCATGGACTAATGGAGCTATGTGAGATTTCCAATCACTTTTCATGCTGTTTTCCAGCGTTCCAAGCATCTTCAAAAGAGTTGAGTTGAAGCGCTCTACAGGATTTCCCATAGGATGGTACGGTGTTGTATGTGATTTGGCGACACCTGCTAGCTGACAAAGCTCTTTGATCAAGGAAGATTCAAAGTTAGCTCCCTGATCACTATGGATCCTTGAAGGAAACCCATAATGAACAATGAACTGATCAAAGAGAACGCGAGCTGTTGTTTTTGCCGTCTGATTCTTAGTAGGATACGCCTGTGAATACCTCGTAAAGTGATCTGTGAGTACGAGTGTATGCTCATGGCCGCCTTTGGACTTCTCCAAACTTAAGAAATCGATGCAAAGTATTTCCATTGGCGAAGAGGAGGTGAAGTTGACCAGAGGTGCTACGGAAGGAAAGGTTTTCCGCTTGGTGCAGCGATCACACTGTCGGACTCTTTCCTCTATCCATGAATCCATGCCAGGCCAGTAGAACCTTTGCTTAAAGAGGGATGTTGTTCTGTCTCTACCTTGGTGCCCGAGATCATCATGGAGTGCCAAAAATATTTCTTCTCGTAGATGAGTTGGAAGGACTAACTGAAGATATTCTTGGTCGTTTAGCTGACCTCGGCGGTATACTACTCCGTCTTTCAGTACAAGATGATTCCATTCCCGCAGGTACTTTCTCACTGTAAGATCATTAGTGCAAGTCTGCTGAGCAGTGGGCTTTACACCATCTTTCAGGTAAGTAGTAATTTGTGAAATGGTGTTATCGTCCTGTTGAGCTTTCCGCCAGTCTTTGGATTTTAGAGACAAGGAGTCAACAATATCGTCTGGTACTACATCTTTTGCTGGTTCAACTGTTTGAATATCGTCTGGCGTTACCATACTAAATACAACAGGAGCCTGTATGGTGTCAGTTGTGGCTGTAAGTGCAAGCGCTTGGATGATGTCGTTGGTAATACTGTTGTCAAAAGTACTTGAATCCTGTTCGAACATTCGGGAAAGACCGTCGGCATCTGCATTTTCTTTTCCACTCCTATATCTGATGTTAAAGTTATAATTTGATAAGGCTGCCATCCATCGATGTCTTGTAGCGTCGAGTTTTGCAGAAGTTTTCACGAATGTAAGTGGGTTATTGTCTGTCAATACTTCGAACGTATTACCATAGAGATAGTCGTTGAATTTTTTCTGTTATTGCCCACTTAAGCGCCAGGAATTCGAGTTTATGCGCTGGATAGTGCTTTTCTGCTGGCTTTAGACTACGACTTGCATACGCAATAACTCTGTCTAGTCCTCCTTGGTTCTGATAAAGGACTGCTCCCAGACCGGAACAAGAAGCATTTGTATGGAGCCTAAATGGTAACTGGTAATTAGCGTACGCGAGGATTGGTGGATGAATGAGTCTTTCAATGATGGTGTCCATTGCTTTCTGTTGTTCTTTATCCCATACAAACGGTGTTTTTCTTTTTGACGTTTTCTGGCCTTTCTTTGTTGAATGTCCAATTAACAAGTCATTTAATGGTCTTACTATAGATGCATAGCCCTTGATAAAACGTCTGTAGTAACCAGTGAATCCAAGGAATTGACGAACGTCTTTAGTAGACTTTGGGATCGGCCAGGACTTAACAGCGTCAATCTTATCAGGATCTGCCTGTATGCCTTCCTCAGATACGACATGTCCTAGGTATGTTATTTTTGACTTGAAGAACTCGCATTTCGACGGCTTTAGTTTCAGATGGTGTTCACTTAGTTTGGCGAATACGGCTTCGAGACGTTGAAGATGTTCTTGAAATGTCGACGAAAAGATAACTATATCATCGAGATATATTAGACAATCTCGTAGATTTAAGTCTCCCATGCATCTTTCCATCAACCTTTGGAACGTCGCAGGTGCATTTGTTAATCCAAACGGCATTCTGTTGCACTCGTTAAAACCAAGTGGTCCTACTTGAAATGCTGTAAATTTGCGATGTTCTTCTTTTACTGGTACCTGCCAATAACCTGCTTTTAAATCTAATTTCGAAAAATACTTTGATCCGGATAAAAGATGTAGAGTGTTTTCGATTCTTGGAATAGCATAGGCATCTTTGACCGTCCGATTGTTGATGGTTCTAAAATCTATACAAAATCTAATCTGACCGTCCTTTTTCCTGACAATAACGACGTTTGATGAGAAAGGGCTGTTGGATTGTCTTATCGCACCACATTCTAGCATTTCATGTATGTGTTCTTTGATTTCCTGCATTAATCCTGGAGCTATATTTCTATATGGTTGTTTGAATGGTGTGTAATCAGTCAGATGTATTTCATGTTCTAAAAGATCTGTTTCTCCTAAATCAGTTGATCCTGTAGAGAATATATGTTCCCACTTGTTGAACATGTTCTTGACTTCTGTCTTCTGCTCTTCTGTTAGCATGCTGTTGTCTAGCGAAATACTAAATCTCTTTGTTATATCTTCTTCCTCTCGGTTAGTGTCATCGATGTTTTGCCGGTTTACCGTAGCAGTTTTGTCTTGATTTTCTGCATCGAACATTGGTGCTGATCTTAAAACTTTAACTTCCTGTAACTGGCAAAGATTTGACTTTGGTGGTAGCGATATAGCTTTAGCAGAAAGATTAAATATTCTGACAGGAACTCTTGCACTATTTCCAGGTTTGTTGAGAGTTACAACTCTTGGACAGACGTTCACTCTGCTAGAACAATGTTGATCATCACAGGGTTCTGTCACAGCACTTTCAATAGGTGAAGATTTTCTGACGAAACCGGTTACAGTTCTAGTCTCAAACGGTTTTAAATTGATCCTTTGTGTAGACTTGACAATTCCTACCGAATCATTTACCAAACTATTAAATGCTATATCCCATTCTTCTGGTATCACCTCATTAGATGTTTCAAGACGGCAGAGTCGAATAAAATTCGTACCAATAATCACCGGAATGTTAGAATTATTACTGGTATTTGGCACCACTAGAATTGGAAGATCAAAAGAATTGTCCTTTAGAAATGGCACAGACACTCTAGCTTCGATATATCCAAGATATGGAACACTCTGACCATTTGCAGCACTGATTTTCAAATTGAATTCTGTTAAGGGATGTAATGCTGGTTTAGGATCTAATGAATTGAAGAAATCTAGATTTACAGTTGTAACCATGGATCCAGTATCAATAAGACATTTGGATATTTTTCCTTCCAAAATAACGTCGCTGGTATTATTGCTACCGACGATTCTATTGAACAAATTCTGTGTTTTGGGACTTTTATTATTGCTGTCTCTAATCTGCCCCTCGACAGAGACTCCTACCGGTTTAAAGGCTTATTTGGTGTGTTTGTTCTACCGGCTGCCTCCGTCTTGGAATTTGATTGTACTTGTTTGTGTTCTTGTTTTGCTGTATCTCCTTTGGCCGTATCTTGTTTTCTCTGTTCTGCATTTGAACCTTCTCTATCATTTCTGTCAAACTCTTTATTATCTCTTCTGCTGTCTGACTCTCTGTACTTCTCATTTTGATCTCTACAGCTGTTCACATCGTAATTTCTTTCTCTGTCATATCCGTATCTATCATTAGTTCTTCTGTCTCCCCTATATCCTCTTTCAATATCATCTCTTCTGTATCTTGGGTACCTATCGTCCTCTTTTCTCCAATCTATATCATCATATCGTCTACGATAATCTCTGTTTGGTCTATCTGTGTCATATCTTTCTCGATAATCTCTTTTGTAATTTCTTCTGTCCCCATATTCATAATCTCTGTATCTATTTCTGTAATTACCTCTATCATATCTATCTCTATATCTATCTCTTCTATCCCATCTACTCCTTTCTTGCTCTATATCATGACGTCTATGTATGTCACCACTTGTACTTTCTTTCTCTTCTCTAGACTTTTCTTGAACTCGAAGAAGTTCTTCTTCTAGCCTTTTCATCCTTTCTAAAACTGTTTTCATGACAATATCACTGTCGTCTTCACTTTTATGCTGATTTAGTGATATTTTATCTTCTATTTCTACTTCTTGTATTCTCGTCATCGACATCTCGTTTTCTTCTATACGTACTTTTCTTCGCAACTCTTCAAAAGACTTTGAAGTTTCAAAGCTTAGTCTTGTAGCGTTTTTCAAGTCCTCACTGTACAAATGCCTCCAGAATCTTGTTTTTAACATATCTTCTCTTTGTTCTTCTTTTATATGACCTTTTTCTATTGCTCTCTGTAATATACTTTCCAATCGCAAGCCCCATTCTGACACATTTTCATCCTTTCCTTGTTTCGACATGTAAAATTCAGATAAAACTGATTCACCCGATCTGATGTTTCCATATATACCTTCTAACTTGTTTATAATTTGCTGTATGGTTGCATCAGGACTCATTGTCAACAATATCTTTCTGGTGTGTCCACATAAAGAATTCCTAATTGCTTGTCGGAGAATATTTTCCTCATATAGTCCCGACTTAAGAATAATTTCAACCTCTATTTTCCATTCTTCGAATGTAGTTTCAGTTAATGATGGGATATTGGGCTTGTGTAACTTTGCTTTCGTACTTTCAGTTTTCTCACTTTTGTTTGCCTTTCTAGTATCGCTTTTGTTCTCATTTATTTCAGCATTAGTTCTTTTCTCATTAAGTAATCGAGCTTCTTTCTCCTTAATTCGTTGCTTTAGTAACAGTTCCTCGTCCTTCAATTTCTTCAGTTTATCTTTCTCTATCTTTCGTTTCTCACTTTCTCTTTTGGTTTCTGTCTGTCTATGCTTTAATTTGTCTAGTTCTTCAGCTTGTTTTTGTTTGAGCATTCTATTTTCTTGGATAGCATCATTTACCCTCTTTTCTCTAATCTTTAATTGTTTTATTTTCTCTTTCAACATATCTTCTGCAGCCGTATACTTTAAATGTTTTGTTTCTATCTCGTTTTATATTTTCTTTTTCTGTCTCTGTATTTCTAAGTTTATCTATACTAGATTTCAATTCAGCATTTTCACATTGATATTGCTGCCATTTTTCATCAAGCCATCTCATTTCATTCTCAAAATTCACATTTTTGTTTTCTTCAGTTTCTATCTCTGTACTATTATGTCTCGGATTTTCAATATAATCTACATCATATATTTGATCCACTGTTGTGTATGCATCTTCCGAGGCATCACTTTCAGATTGTTCTGAATCTAATTCTATTTCACTTTCTTTATCTTCTAGACTATCACTTGATAGTGGGTTTTCATTCCTGAAGCTCATTTCATCTTTCATATTCAGAACTGAACCTTTCCTTTTCTTCATTCTTTCTTCACTAAATGTCTGTCTAGCATTTGCCTGTAATTCCGTTGATTTATCTAAATCTGAATATTCACTATCTGAACTATCTTTACGTTCAGCTCTATTGCTTTGTGTAATTTCACTTTCTTTCAATCTTAGGTTTTCCTTACTTGAACTTGTATACTTTCTGATTTTATCACTTCTTTCTTTTCTTTCTATACTACTATTATGATCACTATCAACTTGTTCTAATTCTTTAAACTCTTCCTCTGTTTCACTTGTATCACTTTCAAAATCTTTCTTAATATCTTTAGACTTCTGTCTTATATCTTTATCTACCCTTTTCTCTTTCTTTCATTCCTTTCTCCATTTCATATAGCAGCTTGCTTTTCTCTTTAAGTTTACGCCGTTCATGTATTAACCTTTCTCTCTGCTTTTGTAGTTCAAGTTGTTCTCTCTCCTTTTTATCATGTTCACTTTGCTCACGCTTACGTTTTTCCTCCTTTTCTAGTGTTCTTGCATTTTGTCTTTTTAATCTATCTTCCTCCTTTCTCCTATTTCTTTCAATTTTTCTCAGTTCTCTTTCTGACATATATTCCGCCATGATTTTGTATGTTTTGTAACTTTTTCTATGTTTGTCTTAGATTTATTTACTTCACTTTCATATATAGTGTCTATTTCACTTTCATGTATAGTGTTTTAAATAAGTTTATCTAAGGTTCATTCAAATCACTTTCGTCTTTCACAGTGTCTATTTCACTTTCATGGGATCTATATCACAGTTTTCTATTTCACATGTACATGACTTAATTATCACACTGTTTGCTTTAATTATACATTTAACAATAAGCTAGAGTCTTTGTCTCTATTATTCTATTTGCGTAGTTCTATCCAATCTCAGTATTAAGTAGCTATCAGCTAATTTTACTTTCACTAATATTGACAACGTGCATTTCACAATATACCTCTTACATAAACTGTACTTTTCACAAGAGACTAAATATTTCATTCATCTTCACATCATGAATAAAATTTCATTTATTATTCACAACTAAACTGAAGTCCCTCCATGTATTCCGTATTTTATTTCATAAATGTCTACTTTCACTTTTGTCCCTCCTTGTATTCCGTACTTTGCAAATAATACTTCTATTCAAGTTTGTATTTTACTTTTCACGTTAATATGTTAAAGTGTTACGTGTATCAATGTTTGTGTGTATGTTTGTATGTGTGTGAGAGCGAAAGAGCGCGCACGTTATTTACTATTCGCGCGAATAAAGTTTAGGTAGGTAAATTTTGTAATATTATTAATTACAAACTTTTACACTATCTATACAGCTTGTTTTAACGCAATATTCCTTTATACGTTATTACAATAGATAAATATTGCAATAAACAATATTGCTATTCTTCACACTACTATAAAAAACGCAAAAAAAAATTCAACTGAGATCAAAACAAAAATTTCATTTCGTTTGAAAAAAAATTTTTGCTCCGAGCTGGATTCGAACTCACTATCGACGAGTCTTGACAATTTATTTTTCAGAGCAGCGCTTTAGCACACTAAGCTATCACGCCGGCTGTTATCAGTAGGGTAGTTTTATCGATATCTTTACAATTCTACCGAGTATTGGATTTTAAAGCAGGGTCTTTCACAGATATCGGAAAACTGTAATTTACAGAGACTAAGTGTGGACTTTTATCAATAAACCAAAATTCCTTGGAAAAATGGTCTATTTAATATATAACTACTAAAGGACACCAGATAAGTCGCTAATATGAAATAAGGTTATATAGGACAGTGGGAAAACATGCTAAATTAGTTTGTGAGGGTCACTTCCGATTACTATGAAAAACAAATCTAGGCTATTATTTACTAAACAAATTGTCTATGAAACTTAAATAATCTTACAAATTGTAATTATACACTCATACTAATACCATTAAATGGTACAAAAACAATTATTACTCTCTTAGCAAAAGAATATCAATATAAAATGCAACTTACAGTTCTCCAATACAATCACAATATTCCTCACAATTACACAAAATTAAACACACTGCGTTATTTAAACGTCCTAAACACAAATGCTCAAAAGTTCCTCAAATGTTCCTGTATCCTGAAGAAATTCCCCGTATTGACGTCTATATCCGTGTAGAGATGCATCCAACGTAGCGGGCCCCGTCCATAAATCGATCCTTTTCGCAGCTGGGTTTCAGATTCCGTTCCTGTTTCCAAATCGAATCCAAGCATAACGTCACATTTTATAACAGCATCCGGAATTATAAAATTCCAAAGTAGTTCACTCACAATGCACTATATAAAAGTCTGCTAGAAAAAATGTTGGGCGCCATTTTGGTAGCCCCACTTTATTTATTTATTTATTTATTAACTTTTGAGTTCATCTTTTTAGATATATATATTCCTTGGTGTACTGCCACGGCTATAATATACTCATGGTGTCTATGGGATGGGTTCCTTTAAATATGGGACAACCAAAAGAAAGTTTGCAGACTGTAATAATTGATTTAATGTTTCCTTCTTATATCAAGATCACGATAATAAAGATGATAAACAGAGATACTTGTGTATCGGTATCGGTATCAGTATCCTGGAAATAAAAATAATTCAATTATATTATCTATTTAACAAATTATTCAAATGTCAAAATTACAACGCGATATGACAGATGACAGCTGTCAAAAATGTAAACAAACATTGACCACCTGATAAAATCA
This sequence comes from Mercenaria mercenaria, assembly GCF_021730395.1. Lineage (NCBI taxonomy): Eukaryota > Metazoa > Mollusca > Bivalvia > Venerida > Veneridae > Mercenaria > Mercenaria mercenaria. Next base: position 15,103 of record NW_026461679.1, on the reverse strand, counting down.
GTCATGCTTAGCATTATTGCATTACAGGTAAAATATAATGTGTTTACAAATAGCGATCATACAATAATGTACCGATGATAAAAGAATATATAAGTCAAAATATTTACCTGGAAATATATAAGTTCCAGTTGATATACAAAAATGCACAAAATATATGAGCGGCTTAAAATGCAACAGACATCTTGAAATTTGACTTAAAAAGTGACCAGTGCAGTGATTGGTTGTTAGTGATCACGTGCATACGTTTTATATAGGTTCATTTATAGGATTCATATTGGAAGGTTATTGATTTATTTCCCTTGGACTGAAAAAGAAAGTTTTGGAACTATGGAACGTCATACGTGTCATAAGTCTGACAACACACAAGTAAAAACAACGGAGTATTATTGGCAGATAATTTAATTTCACTCTATGACATCAAGGTTTTTTTAATCCCTTTACCTGAGATTTTTTTATTAAACGTCACAACAATACGGTTATGAGTCATATGGCAACTTTCTAGCTTTTGATGTTGGAGGAAGAGTCCAGGTTATCAAGATTGGGCACCTTGGTGAAACCACCGACTTTCCGTAGGCCACCTGGACGACTTCTTCACATGAATAATTCAACGAAAAGTGAGGGGCAAGTGGTTTGAAGTCAACGACCTTAACCATGAGGCAACAGTGACCCCCTAACCCTTTACATCAGGGTCATCCAATTCACTTTTAGACTTAAATTGTCAACAACCATTTCATCCAATTTCCAATATTTCCCATCAAAACTGTTACTCTGTACTGGAAAATTATAATTCTGTCTATTTTTACAGTCTTTATTGCGCGCCTTCATAAACTTTCAAATGAGTCATCTAAAATAAATAATACTTTTATGCAAGAAAACACGCCTAAATTTCTAATATGTAATTTACGTAGCTCGGAAAGAATGTGCTTCGTGTTTTAATGCCTATTATTGACAGATAGTTCAATCATTTCAAACGATTTCTGTTTAATTACGATAATTATTTTCTGTGTTTGGATATTTCGACTTTTAGGCTGCTGCGGTACTGATTTCCTATTTAAAGGCGATCGTTTCAAGACATATTAAATCGACGTGAAGTTGGCAGTACAGCAGTAGCAGCAGTAGGAGCAGTTAACTGCTGTAACTGCTGGCAGTAGCAGCAGTTAACTGCTCCTACTGCCAGCAGTTACAGCAGTTAACTGCTCCTACTGCCAGCAGTTACAACAGTTAACTGCTGCTACTGCCAGCAGTTACAGCAGTTTATTGCCTGTCGCAGTTAACTACCACTAGTTACAGCTGTTGATCGTGTTTACTAACACCAGTTAACTGCTACTACTGCCAGCAATTATAACAGTTAATAAAGCTGTATTACCAGATGATTAGAATGGCATAAGGTAATTATTTTGTCAGTGTCCTACATATAATACTGCCAGCAGTTAAATTGTGTTATTAAAATCAGTTTTACAAGTTTCCTTCAGATGTGTAATAGGCCGTAAAACCTGCCCTTCTCGCTTATACATTTGTCCGTACCGTTTAAAGATCATTGAAGCGTTCTTAATCTATTTCTATCATGAATTATCTGCCCTTTAAACTGACTTTCAAGGGCAGAAAATTCAGGATCAAGCCTGGATACCTATGATTTTAATACATATTTTTGTTCTAAACTTGATTCTCAGTAAGTATACAAAGTTTAAAGAAATTCTGCCCGTAGGAAAATTTTTGCCCTATCAAGGAAATTGTCCCATTTACCCTTAAATTCTCCTATAAACTATGTAATACCAGCAGTTAAATGGTTTAAAAGTCTCTCCCGTCGTGACTTTTTATTTAATTCTAAACCGCGATGCACGATGATACGATGACGAAAACGCGATGGCGCGATGGCACGATGATGAAACAACGATGGTACGATGATGAAAACGCGATGGCACGATGATTAAATCGCGATGGTGCGATGGTACGATGGTGAAATGTCGATGTAATATCGCGTTTTCATCATCGTACCATCGCGTTTTCACCATCGCACCATCGTGCCATCGCGTTGTCATCATCGTACCATCGTGGTTTTATCATCGTACCATCACGTTTTCACCATTGTGCCATCGCGTTATCATCATCGTACCATCGTGGTTTCACCATCGTACCATCGCGTTTTCACCATCGTACCATCGCCTTCCGGCTGGAAATGCGTAGTCCCGTGCACTTGTACTTTTGTCAACAATAGATGAATGTATCTCAATGTATTTTGTGAGAAGAAATTTACCATTTAGATTCTGCTGTTTTGCAATATGTTTTACAAAATGTTCAGTGCTCAGTTCATTAAAACTGTGCAAAACCTTCAAGGCCACGTCCTTTGTATTTTATGTATGCATGAAAGTAAATAAAAAGCTGGGTGTAATAGTCACATGATATTATTCAAACTCAGCTTATTCTTGTTAGGATGTAGAAGTTATATAGTGCAATGTGAAAATGAAATTCTATCAAGCCTGTATTTTACTGACACATAAACTGTACCACTGCGCATGACCACCAGCAGACAGGACAGCAAATTAAAAAGGAATTGAAGCGAAAGAAAAAATAGAGCAGAAACTTGAAGAATCAAAGCAGCAGTTACAGGTACGATTTAAAATTATACGATACCATTTCAACGAAAATACACGTCTTCATCCTCTTTTCTTGTCAGCTGCTTTTCGATCTCAATTCCTTTCTGTTCAATTTTCGTTTTTGACTCATTTTCTGTATTCAACAATTCCTTTTTAATTTGCTGTCCTGTCTGCTGGAGTTCTGCTTCTTTTATCACCAATTCCTGTTTTATTTTCTGTCTTGTCTGCTCGAGATCTGCTTCTTTCATCACCAATTCTTTTATTACTTTCTGACCTGTCTGTTTGAGTTCGGCTTCCTTCATAACCAAATCATTTCTTATTTTCTGTCCTGTCTGCTCAAATTCTGCTTCTTTCATCTCCAAATCATTTTTTATTTTCTGTCCCGTCTGCTCAAATTCTGCTTCTTTCATCACTAATTCTTTTGTTATTGTCTGTCCTGTCTGCTCAAGTTCAGATTTAATGACTAAACCTTTCCCCTCAATATCGTGTTTTCCTTCGTCAGCTGTAGTCCTAATTTTATTTCCTGCATCTACTATCGACTGTTCAAACTCTTTTTCCTTTTCTTTGATTGCAGCCATGGCAACGCGGCGGATTTCAGCCTCGTCTGTAGTTGATATAATGAAATATTCCTGCTTTAGCTGTAAAAATCGAACGAACTGTGTAAAAAGATCAAATGTTTTAAAAGCGCATACGCATAGAAATAAGCTATTCTGTTATAAGAGAGATAAGATTATTGTAAAAGACAAATAATTTCAAATCCTTCTAACGACCATGAGTTATTGTTTTACCGTTGTGATTTCAAATATATGTCAAATAAGAAATCAGTTTCTGTTATTAATTAGATAATAGACCTTTTTACAGGAAGCTACTTCCCTGGCAACGGGAAACAATTTTTGCGCATGCGCCCTCTACGTAGTGCAAAAAGACATGACTGCACAATATAAATAACGTTAGAGTTATATTGTATTTTAATCTATTCGATCAATAATGAGTTTGTTTTATAGTAAATATCCACCGTAAGACAAAAGAAAATATATGTAGATCTTTGCAAACCCATAGATTTAACTAATGCGCATTGTCATTGATGATTTTAGATTAATGGACTATTTATTCGGCACTTATGATCTCGACAAATTTAGGTTCAGTAAAATGAAAGAAACAAAGGATAATTTCCATGAATTAATAAAGTAATAACAAAGAGTTTGTTTTATTTCTTAACGTGATCTCACATAACTTACAACGTGTCACAGTTAGCATACTTGATATTGGAAATGTAGTTAAAAGTCGAAGTTGAAAATAAAATATTCAGTGCCTTCGGTTTATATCCAAGTATACTCCAACAGGGATCAATTCATTCAGTATTCAAACATAACAATAATCATTTTAAATTTTTTTTTTTTTCTGTTGTTTCTTCGAATTTGAAATTTTCAATTTGACATTATCAAAGTGATCGAATGGTCAGTGCAGCGGTAAGATTTGATAGAGGGGGTCGGGTAGCGGGGAGGGGTGTTCTACACTTACATTCATTCTGTATCTGTCCTATTCTTTGCAGAATTCAACTTTATCATAATTATTCTAAATCACGGATAATGACTTCTGTGCGCGAAACATTTTCGATATGAAAATGATCCAGCATGTAAACATAAATAATAATAATAATAATAATAAAATAGAGATTTATGTCAGGCATTTACTTTCAGTGTGTAGTTATAGTCCTTGATTTGATTCATCACATATTTTACGAATTTAGATATTTTGTAACTACACTTTCATCTTTGTAAAAGGAAATGTCCATTAAAAATCCAAATATATAGCATAACACAACTCAACTCAACTCAACTCAACTATTCTTTTATTTCAACCCTGGTACATATAAATATACAGCGAGGGCATAAAACAAAATACATTGTCGTTAATATACTGACAGTGGTTCCGGAACAAGATAGATTTAAATTTCATGATTTTAGAAAGAAATTATATGATAGCTATAGCAAGAAAGTACGTTATTCTTTGGAGGGGGAAGATACATAAAATTGAATCAGCTACGCTCGTGTTCAAACTGGTTTTCCAAAAGTAGTTCTAAATAAAGAACTGAAAGTAGTTCTGTTCTAATTATGGTAAGGTCAAACTATATATAGTCAACATGTACAATGTAAAAGTTGAAATGGATTTTAGAAATTTTGTAAGTAAGTATGTACTTTGAGTTTACCTATAAACGATTTGGAAAATAATTTACAATATAGTCAACATGTACAATGTACTCTTTAAGAAAAAATATTTTTAAGTACAATGTACTTTGAGTACAATTTGTTTGTGAAAAAGAATGTCAATGGAACTAAACTAAAAAAAAAGATCCATTTTACGAGTTAAAACTCATGAACATCATGGATAATAGATACATTGCCTTAACAACAGAAATTTGTCCATCGTTTAGATTACTTTCAATTAGCATCAGATAAATATTACACTGCAGTTAAATGCTGGCGGTTACATACATAAAAAGTAATATTAGCTGACGGTTAATAAACCAAATAAACATTATAACAATGGTATCGAGTAAGATGAATCGGTGGTGTAATTGGTGCTTTGCTAGAAAAGACATTTTAGCGAAATTTATTCATTATGGTTCCTAGAAATTTACACAATGGTTTAAGAATGTGTGTGTTTTCAGATGACAGTAACATTTTAAAAGATAAGTTTTGTCTGTTTGACTGCGATTCCTCAAAGAAACGCGCTCTTTGTTGTTGAAAGAAATCACATTGAAACAGGTAGTGACTCTCAGAACCGATTTCGTTTTTATCACAGATATTACAAATTCTATCATGAAAAGGGATGTTTTCGTATCTTAATTTTTCAACCGGTAGTTTGAAATTGGCAGTTCTAAACCTGAATTATGTCAGGGCATCATCTAAATCTAGGACTTTAAAGTAATTTTCGAAACGATGTTGGTCTTTAAAAACGTTGTATGTACGTCCCTTACTGGATTCCGTAAGTTCAGATGACCATGATTGTTTATATTGGTCTACAAGTGTTTGTTTGACTAATTTATGTATATATTTACTGGTTATTAAGTTCTGATTCAACAATATATCCGGTCTACCAACAGAATTTAGAATTTGTTTGACATATTTTAACCATTTGTATTCTACATTTGGTTGACTTAACATATAATAATATAGCTGCGTAGATAATTTTGATGATTTGCCCGTTATCAGTCTGTTCCAGAATGAGATCATTCTCGTTTTTACGACAATAGAGATTGGGTATCGACCTAGCTCACCGAAAAGCATATACAAAGGTGTTGAGATCCGCGCTTTGGTAATTTTACGTAGAAAATCATTATGAACTTTTTCTAAGATTTCAAGGCTTTCAAATCCGAATATTTCTGAGCCATAGGTTAAAATAGGTAGCACTGTATGATCAAAAAGCTTAATGAGATCGATCGGCAAATCTGAGTTATTGGATTTATATAGGAACATGAACATCTCTTTCTTAGACTTTTCTACAATATGCTTTCTAGCTTTGAGGAAAGATCCGCTGCTGGAAATAGTTAGACCCAAATAGTGGTATCTGTCTGTAATTTCGATTTCTCTATCTCCTAGCTTGAAATTAAAATTTCGAAGTTGACGAGCACCGAAGATGACGATTTTCGTTTTGGCTACATTAACATTTAAGCGCCAAGTATTGCAATACCTATTAAATGAGTCGAGGCAGTTTTGTAAATCTATTGAAGTACTAGCAAGAAGGACGGTATCGTCCGCGTAGAGTAGAACTAGCAGCTTAAGCCAAAGTGACAAATCAGGAGAGTCATGTAGTTCTACTCCCACAGTACCGTTATCTTCCAAGTAAGTCTGCAGATCGTTTAAATAGATAGAAAAGAGAGCGGGGGATAAATTCTACCCTTGACGAACACCGATTTCTGAGATGAGAAAAGCTGAAGAAGCGCCATTATGTGATATACAAGACTTGATGTTGGAGTACATATTATGTATAACTTTGAAAAAAGTTTCATTTATAAAATTTCCAAGTAATTTTTTCACAACCCTCCAGACTTTGTCGAAAGCCTGAGAAAAATCTACGAAGGCGCAGTAGAGCTTTTGCTTTTTTGTTCTTAAAATTTCTATAATTGATTGTAGGGTAAATAAATGGTCAGAGGTGGAGTATCCTTTTCGGAAGCCCGCTTGGTTTTCATTCAGAATATTATTATTTTCGAGGTAACTAGTCAATCTTTGGTTTAGAACAGAAGTAAAAAGTTTTCCAAGGCAACTCAGTATCGTTATAGGTCTGTAATTACTTGGAAGTTTTGGGTCGCTTTTGATTTTAAAGATAGGAATAATGATACCTTCTAACCAGGAGTCTAGAATAATTCCAGAGTCAAAAACGTGGTTAAATAGTTTGGTGTATGTAGGAATAAATAAGTCCTTAGAAGATTTTATGTATTCGTTAATAATGTTATCTACTGGACTAGATGCTTTACCATTTTTCAGATTTTTGATACATTTCGAAATTTCTTCTTCAGTTATTCTCGAGTTCAACAGCAAATTTGATTCTTTAGGAATATGTAAAATATCATCAGGGTTTTCGGCTCCGTCCATCGAAACGTTTGAGTTTATTTCTTTAAAATGTTTATAAAACTCATCAATACTTGGAGACTGACTTTGTTTTGATTTCGGTTTTAAATTATTCAGAAATTTCCAATACTTTTTAGGGCTATTTTCGCTTAAATTTCGTAATATGCTCGCATTAGAAAATCTTTCTCTTTTAATATAAAAATCCATTGTACGTTTGTACTGCTTACTAGCGTCACGAAGTCGTATCTTATTATTAAAACTCTTGTCTAGGCGGTAAGCATTTTTGGCATCGTGGTAGTTTTTTTCCTAGATTTAGCACATTTTGGACCAAACCATGATTTTTTATTATTCAATGGCTTTCGTGACAAGTTACTATTTTTCTGTGGAAATGTTTTAATCGACTAACCGTGGAATAAATTCTTCAAATCATCGGTGAAATTTTCAATAGTTTGCTCACTGATTAGGTCAGAATCGAGACGATCATTTAATAAAGATAGCTGATCTAAATCGATATTTTCAATAAATGTTTCTTTTAATGTACTATCCCAACTTGGTTTGGGTGTTTGGACATTCTGAACGTTACTGTTTACATCCGATTTAGCATAGCGTGAGCATTTCATCTCCCACAAGAGGGCACAATGACCATCAGAAAAAAGGCTGTCCGTTTCCTGAATTTCAAAACCTGTAAAGTACTCAAAACAATCTGCAGTAGACATGACAAAATCGATGACCGATCGATTTTTAAAGGTAAAAGAACCATGATCTCTATCTTTGAAAACGCGCCCATTTAAGAAAAAGAGGTTATTATAACGACATATTTCTATTAACCTATAACCGTGTGTATTTATTCTAAGGTCACAAGAATTACGTTCTAACGGAACAGACAACCGTTCAAGAATTAAAAATTTATTTAAGAACTCTTGTGACTCTTCTTCAATATCAAAATACTCACAGAGGAAGTTATCAGCTTGCACAAAATCTTTCAGGTTTGCTACTCTTGAATTTGTATCGCCTGCCAACTTGACAAACTTATACCGGCTACAAAAGGCTGTGATTTCATTTTCAAAAACATTTAAGTCGTCGGCATTAAAAAATCTACTATTTTCAGGCGGCAAATAAATTGCACCAAGTACTAAATCATCAGACAGATTGGTCAAACTTTTGTCAAAGCTTAGCCAAAGTATATATTCAGTATCATTTTCTAAAACCTTAACATAAGACACAATGTCTTTTCTAACGTACACACCAATACCACCACTTTTCCTGAAATATGACTACGATGTTTGGCAAAAAAAAACACAAAATTTTCAATATCAATATTATCTGTGGAGTCAATATGAGTTTCAGAAACACAAAACACATCAAAACTATTCACATATTCAATAAAGTCGGGGTAGTTCAATTTCCTTTTCAGGCCATTTACATTTAAACTGCCAAATTTTAGAGTGTTACACACATTTTCACTGTCTAACCCCCGGTTGGCCTATGTAGAGGTTTTTCGTTCACAGTTCGATTTCGAATTACCAGCCCAAGGACGACTGAATAACGATCCGTCGTTGATAACGTTTGTGTTCGACCTTTCCGGTGGTTTACCCCTGTTGATACGGCGCCGTGGTGACCTCGATGTATTTCCACGGGTACACCCCTGTGATTCGCTCGGCTCGTTGTCAGGCGGAGAGATTCCTGCGCTACTTGTTTCACCCCGCGGAGGAATACTTCCAGTATTGATAACAGTGTCATTCCAAGGGCGGGAGTTTCGCATAGCACGGGCGGCACGTGCAGCGTATGGGTCATATGAAGAGTATTGCGGTTTGCCTATTGTCAAGCGGTCACGCTGCATGATCCGGTTCCAATGAGGGAACATATCGGCAATATATTCCTATAGATTTTATTTATTCTATACCTATTTTATCTATCCAATCGCGAACGTTCATTTGCAACATGTGACCATACAATATATTACGGTATTTGGATGCACGTGCGTACACAAATCTTGTATTTTCTGTATTTGGACACACGCGCGTACAAAAAATCCTGTATTTTCTGTATTTGGACGGTTCAACAGTCCCATGTTAAACATACGATAAAGCCCGAAACGGGTGAAAATGTTCCGAATGTAAATCGGATGAAGTAGGCGCTCTATGTACAGAGTTTGATTTAGCCTGGTACCCGACTGTATATCGAGAATCATTCTCTCCAAACAGCCGTTTATGGAACGTAGAGAGTAAACACGGGCACCAGTCTAAGTTTGATTATGCGTCTTGAAATCTGGATTTAATTTGAGTTTGTTTTTTTTGTTTACAACACACAAAAACGATTCAAGGGATAACAATGCTATCTGATTTAGATATTAAAACGTTCGTTAATAATCAAAAAATTCCATCAGATGTTGGAATATTTGAAAAGTCGCTAAAAGAAGCCGTTCCGGACGAAACCTAGAAATTAGTATCAGCTCTGACTGTCTGAATAGCTACCTCAGCGGTTTTTATTTAACGGTTAAGAAACAAAATGGAGAAGATTATGAATGGCAGCGGATGGGCGGTCAGCATCCAAAACATGTCTGCTCTATAATTCAGTTTTCGTCGGATCTTCACCAAACTTGCTGACAATGTTTGTGGGCATTACATCTCGACCAATTTCGATAACCAGCCAAATTGTACCAGGCACTCTTTGATTATAGTCCTTGAATTACTCGAAAAACGGGAAATTTAGCCTTGTCGCTCTTTTAAGTCGAACAGTTTTCATCCGATCTTCACCAAACTTGCTGATAATGTTTGTGGGCATAATATCTCAGCCAAGTATTATTACCACCCAAATCGCCAAATGGCTGTTGTAGGGAGGTTGCACCATATACTTTTTTTAATGATGATACGCAGAAAAAACAAAACAACATTCAATGAATTACGTATATTACGTATGAAGTGAAATAAACATAGAATAAAAAGGTTATTTAAGGTCTAACATTGTTCTGTATAATATATATTTGCACTCATAACAAGCTGGGAAAAACTAGAAAAGGCAGGGATACAATACATTGTATTCAGTGAAACATTTTTAATTTAAACTATTATTATAGTAAGATAAAATAGATATAGAATAAAAAGGTTATTTAACATTGTACTGTACAATACGAGATATATCTGGACTCGTACCCAGCTGAGAAAACTATATTGAACTCGCCTAGCGGCTCGTCCAATATGGTTTTCTCAGCTGGGTACTCGTCCAAATATATCTCCGTATTGTACAGAACAATGTTAAATAACCTAATAGTGTAGGTTACTAACCGAGTAGGAAGTGTTCATGAAATGAAAATACCCGCGCTCGTGCGAATCGTGACACTCGAGCGCGGGTATTTTTATTTCATGAACACCGATCTAAGAGGTAAGTAACTGACTTACACAATGTCATTTTAATTTGTTAGTTTTTATTTATTTATTCATTTATTTATAAGTCTTTCCTTCTCCCAGTCAGAAAAATAAATTATATTGGGAATTACTTTAACTTCAGCAGGTAAATTGAAATACGTAAAATGATATTAAAAAAAGTTTATGAAAGTTCTGCTAATTCGCCAGTGTAAATGCATTTTTGTTCACCAATTATTTGTTGGGAGTTTTTTTTTATCTTTTAATGCACAACTTCACACTTTTCGGTTGCATGTTTATAAAACATTTTTCACGATAAACTTAGTTTCGGACTCTGCATTTACAGTTTCGTCGTGGTCGTGGTCATCATCATCATCATCATCATCATCTAACAACAATAAATAAAATGATTATCTTCTTCTTCTACTCCTCCCTGTTAAGTACTGAGCCGTGAATGTATCTTGTAGATGAAAACATGACGATCGTGATTCAAAGGTCAATATATACAATATTTAAAAAAGAAGTATACATTTGTAAATGCTACTTGACGAAGGTATTGTCTATTTTCTATAAGTATTGACCTGACACTCATTAATCTTCACCAGTATTTTCGGGGGTTTCCATTATTTTACGAAAAATTTGTATCATAAAATAACCAATATAAATAGCCAATTGCACGGTGGCATAGTGGTGGCAGTCTGACTGCCACGTACGATACCACGAGTTCAAAATCACCTCAGACCATTTTTTAAATTCAATGTAATGTTATTATCGATGTTACTTTTACTCTTACATTATCTGCGTAACACATTTTACGAAATCTGGTGGTTTTGTCTTGAAGATCTAGTATTAATTTTCAGGAAACACGGGTGATAAATACTTCGTTTTTTATCTAAGGTACTTTTAAATATGCTTTATTCAACCTTTTCCATAACGTTTATAGACCATAAGGTTTGATCAGATAAATATGGCAGTATTTCTAATTTGGGGGAAAATGAACAGTACGCAGGAGTTGAACCAAAAATGCAGTTTAGCAGCTAATCGTCTTGTCGACACAGCTATTTGCACATGTGACATTATGAAAATTATACAGAAATATATACGCAATATTTATATCGCTATTTAAATTCAGACACCGAGAATCAATTTACGGAAAATATACGGAATATTCTTGAGTGCCAGGTCAGTCAATACTTACGGACAATAACATGGCATTAAATAAACATTACAGTTTGAACTAATCTAACATTCTTTTCACGTGCTCAGGTATGGTATGATACCTGTGCACGAGCGCAGGTATGGTATGATACTTGTCCACGTGCGCAGGTATGGTATGTAGGTATTCATTTTGGTTATTAACCCGCAGAGAACAATAGAACAGTTGTGTAAGATACTAGATATCACGTGAAATGTTTATTTTTTTATTCACAAAACAGCTCCGCCACGTGATATATTAATCCGTGTGCGTTCTTTTGATGGCATTGATGACCGAAAGCATTAATGTATATCACATCAAAGCCATCTTATTTGCTTCAGTAACTTTTATGATCCGCCCTAATTAGGGGACACTCTCGAAATTAAGTTATGGTCTTGATTACCCAGGTGACCTATGTTTTATCATTTCATTTGCATAATATTTCGCAATGATTTCCGGAATATCACTTACAATAGCAACCTCAGTGACACGGGGCCGCGACATGTCATTCAAGGCGGAGAAAAATGTATTTAATAACTATTTGAAGTTGTGGTAAAAATAGATATTATGAAAACATATGAATTTTTAAATGTAAGGAACAAGTTTTATGTTTGTATGATGTGTGGAAAAACCTGGAAATGCTGGTTCTTTTCTGACGAAAATAAGAATAAAGCAGACTTTTCAGGTAAGATATATTTAATTAACACATATGTCTTTGATCAAAGTATACTGTATGATAAATTACTTGAATGGAATTATCTTTATAATGACAAAACAATTCGTAATATGATGATAATTTTATGTAGGTTTTCTTATGGTTGAGAGTTCTTTTGCCACACGTAAAGAGCGCATGCGCGTGAAAATCGAAACATCCGCTGGTTAGCATAGCAACCAAAAACTTGTGTAAAATCATCTACATTGACCTTTTTACACTGACCTTTTCGCTTGGCAACGGGAAACAATTTTCGCGCATGCGCACTCTACGTAGGGCAAAAAGACATGACTGCACAATATAAATTACGTTAGAGATATATTCTATTCTGGTCAACTCGATCAATAATGAATTTGTTTTACAGTAAATATCCGCCGGAAGACAAATGAAAATATATGTAGATATTTGCAAACCCACAGCATTATCATTAGTGATTTTGGATTAATCAAAGAGTTATAAAAAGTATTTTATACTTCTTTAGATTATTCGTTCGGCAATTTTGATCTCGACAAATTAAGGTTAAGAAACTTACCACATGTTGCAGTTAGCTTACATGATACTTGAATTCTAATTAAAAGTCGAAGTTGAAAGTAAAATGTTCAATTAATAAAGTTCAGCCTTTGGTTTGTATCCGATTATACTCAAATGGTGATCAATTCATTCAGTATTCAGAAGAAAATAATAATAATAATAATAATAATAATAATAGTAATCATCATCTTAAAATTATATAAGGTACTTTCCTTCAGTGTGTATAGTTATAGTCATTGATTTGATAAATATCTTACGAATTTAGATTTTTTTTGTAACTACACTTTCATCGTTTTAAAAGGAAATGTCCATTAAAATTCCAGAGTCTATTCTTATAGATTTTGAAATACTAGATATCACGTAAAATGTTTATTTTTGGTTTACAAAACAGCTCCGCCACGTGAAATATTAATCTGAGTGCGTTCTTTAATGGCATTGATGACCGAAGGCATTAATGTATATCATATCAAAGCCATGTTATTTGCTTCAGTAACTTTTATGGTCCGCTCTAATTAGGAGACACTCTCGAAATTAACTTACGGTCTTGATTACCCAGGTGACCAATGCTTTATCATGTCAAATGCACAATAGTTACGCAATGATTTCCGGTATATCACTTAGCAACTTCAGTGGTATGGAGCCGCGACCCCAAGGTATGTAGATGTCATTTAAGGCGGAGATAAAAAATATATTTTACAACTATATGAAGTTTTGGGAAAAATAGATACATGTATAATCAAAGAAGTATAATTTTTATAGCTCTTTGATATAATAAAGAATATGAATTTTTTAAATGTAAGGAACAAGTTTTATATTTGTATGATGTGCGGAATATAGACTTGAATTGCATGTTCTTTTCTGACGAAAATAAGAATAAAGCAGTAGTTTCAGGTAAGGTATGATTAATTAACACACATGTCTTTAATCAAAGTATACTGTATAATAAATTACTTGACTGAAATTATCTTTATAATGGCAAAACAATTAGTAATATAATGATAATTTTATGTAGGTTTTCTTATCGTTGAGGTTACATTCTACCAATTCAATTCCTTATTTATTTCATATTAATAACAAAACATTCAGACCTCATTTTCAGCACTTTAGAGCATTTCAATGATATGAAAACCATATATGGTCATTTAGTATAACATGTCTTCTTATCAAAAATAGAAAAATATTGACATGTTATGTTGTATATAAGAAAAATAATCTCTTCTGAGAAACATCACCCTCTAAAAATGCCCCCATGAAAACAGCCGTTTAGCAATTACGCGTAGGTAGACATTTTTCGCAAAGAATAAAACTTATTCCAAGAAATTTACAATGAAAATGGTCTAGATCTATTCTTAATACTAAAAGCAATAAACATAAGCCAAACATTTAACTGTCACATCCCCATGTCACTCTTTATACCAGATTTCATCCATAGCATGGAACAAAGAGCTATAAAAATATTTTATACTTCTTTGCATGGAACTACATTTTGGACTACTTCACATGTAACACTGAGTAGTCACTTCCGGTTTGGTGTAATCCGTCCTCGAGAGTTCTTTTGCCACACGTAAAGCGCGCATGCGCGTTAAAATCAAAACATCCACGGCTTAGCGTAGCAACCAGTAAGTTGTGTAAAATCATCTATACAATTTTAGCAAAGATTAGCCACAATGTTATATGTTTACGAGTTCACCTGACAGCTATTTTAAATGGCTTAAATTAATTCTAATGTAAACGAAATTTGGCAACTATAAAAGTCAAATTGAGCGACATGGCCTTCTCTTTGTAGCTAAAGATGCTGGAATGCTTAAAATGCTTGAATTCCGCATTAGCCCGGCTTTTTCGTACTAACCCTAATTTTCTCATTGGATCAAGAGAGTTTTATTACCTCTACCTATTTCAAACAATAGGAACATGGGAATCCATTACATTAACCAAAATTGTTATAACACTTTTCTGTCTGGTTGGTTTCCATGAAAGTTTATACAATAAGAAAAGTATTACATGCATTGAGACAAGAACAAGTTGTTTTACCTCTTGCAGTTTTTTGACCGCAGCTTTGGATTCTTGTCTGTGTTTAATGTCTGTGTCATCTTCCAACAGTTCTATCATATCATCTATATGACTATTAACCTCAGAGT